>NW_009713060.1:0-35815 GCF_000703405.1 Apaloderma vittatum | reverse complement strand
CTTGGTCACTATAGGAATAAGTATAAGCAAAGCTTTTCTGCATACCAGTCCCAGGCAGTAACTGTAAACATCAGGTATTATCACTGCCTGTAGCACACACTGTCTGCAAAAACATGCTGTTAACTTCAGAAATTGTAGCCTTTTAGCAGAGATTACAACTGAAAATTAAAAATCACTAAATAGGACTGGGTTTTAGCTCAAACCCAGGACATTTGTATAGAAGACAAATTGAGGTAAGATAATAGCATGAATTATAATTAGTAATGAAGTAGCAAGGCATTTAGAAGGAAAAGAAAACAGAAAATATGTTACCACCTGGGTCACACTCCTGAGATATTTTCACATTACTAGTAAATAGTGTGAAGCTAGAAGAAATAGGCTGCTTGAATAGTTTGGTGAAGATCATGATTCGTATTAGAGAGAACCATTTAGCCAGACATTGAACAGACAGCTGAAGAGAAACTGTACTGAATTAGGTACTAGAAAATGTGGTAATATGCTTATACAAATGTCTTTGGAGAAGAAAAATACCGGTGACTGTGATGAAAACAGGAAAAACAAATGGATACAAATTTGACAAGAGGAGAACGAATTGTCATCAGTAAAGAGAGGAATATTTTGAGAAAATTATTTTATGGTTTTCAGGATTTCAGACTTAGTAAAAGCAAAACCACAATTTATGCTTTGTAATTGCTGGAATTTGGTAAAAACGCAGAGCATACACAAGTAACTGTAAGAGACAAAATCTAACAAAACCTGCTACATCCAAATTAAAAAGACATCCCTCCTTAAATCAATAGCAATGTGTTTCACTGATTTGTGCTTCTGTACCAGAGAACTCTTATCCTGGAGTTTTGCCTTTTAACAGCATAGACCTTGTTAGAAATTTTTACTTTTAAAGCCATCATGCTGGTATTGGCAGGGGTACATTTAATTTTCCTCGTAGTAGCTCTAGCTACTATGAAGAAAATGGTGCTATGTTTTGGATTTGTGTTGAAAAGAGTGTTGATAACATACAGATGTTTTAGCTGCTGCTGATCAGTGCTCGCACAGAGACAAGGCCTCTTCTTCTCCTTAACCCACCCTAACAGCCAGTAGGTTAGGGGTGCACAAGAAGTCAGGAGGGGACACACCTGGGACAGCTGACCCCAGCTGAACAGAAACATATCCTGTAACATATGATGTCATGCTCAGCAATAAAACCCAGGGGGAAGCAGGAGCAAAGTGGAACATTTGGAGTGATAGTGTTTATCTTCCCAAAGTACCCATTACTCCTGTGGAAGCCCTACTTTTTGGAGACAGCTGAACATCTGCCTGACTGTGGGAAGCAGTGAATGAATTCCTTGTTTTGCTTTGCTCATGCATGCAGCTGGTTTTCTCAATTTACCTTTCCGATTCTCTTCTTCATCCGACTGTGGGGTGGAGTGAGCAAGCAGCTGTGGGCGTCTGAGCTGATGTCTGACAACCATGACAACCATTTGTAGAGGATACCTAAATGTACACAGATATGTAAAAGAACTAAAAATCTTAAATATAGTTCATAAATTAATGTTGAGCTATTGAAGATTTCCTAGCAACAGGTTGAATTCAATTAGATATATTCCAGAAAAAAAAAGTCAAGGAAGCATTCTTTGCACAGTCTTAATCAGTGTGCCTGAAATTCTTGTACTATCAGTGGTTAGGAAGATCTACTTCTGTTGTTCTACAATTAAGTCAAAACATGATAATTTACTTTTAAAATCATTGAAATATAGCACACAAGACATTTCAACTCCAATATAAAAGGAGGATATACTGGAAGCTTCTTTTCTCTGTTTTGGTTTTATACAATTATTTTTAAAGACCTAAGGGCATTGCAACTACTCCTGAAAAATTTCATGAAGAAGGGAATGATGCACATTCTGAAAGGAGAATATGTTTCAAGCATTATTAGGAAGTCCTTAGGCCCTAGGCCATTGAAGCACCTCAGGATGTACTTAACTGAAAACATTAGCAGTCTGACCGAAATCGGTAAGCCTAATTCTATAGATCTTCTGTTTCTGAATTCCTGGGGCATATTTCAAAGCACATAAAAAGTGTCAGTTTATTTTAAGAGTACTTGATACTCTCTGCAGTGTAAATGAACTGAAGAAACTCAATAAATTCTTTAACTAAGAAAAGAAGTATTCTGCTTAAATGTCCTTTTATTTAGTTTAGATATCTGTCAAAGTTCTAAAATAAGAGAAGTGATTTTAGATTTGTCTTACATTCAGTCCACAGAGATAGCAAGAAAGAGCAAAAGCAGCTTCATTACTGCTCATACAACTGAAAATATGATAAATAATGACTAATTTTCTCACTGCGAATTACTGTATTATCTGGTAATTTGATGACACAGTAAATCATCACAGCAATTAGTCAGGTCTGTTGTCCTTTCGTTGAAATAAACATTTGTTGCAACTGTGTTTATATGCATATACACAATTAGAGAATTAGAGACTGCTATGGAGGGAGTGTTTAGAAGATTGATAAATCAGACATGTCTTAAAGTTGTAAAAAAATGTATTCAATTAATTCACCTACAGCACATGGCGCAAATAGCTAGATCTTACCAATTATTAGTCATCATTAGTACATGCACAACAATGACAAATTCTAACTATAATAGCCTACATTAGTAGCACGTCTGTGCCACAAAGTCAATTCTGATGGCTACTGTCTGTGACACTCCTCAGTTGCAGAGGTCATGAAGATTAGATTTGAGAGCTATTTGGTGAAAAAAATCAGTATAGTAGTTAGCTCATCCTGTTTCTATTTTTGCTCAGTCATCCTTGGGTTTGTTCCACCTCAACATGAGAAACTTTTTTACTGTGAGGGTGACAGAGCACTGGCACAGGTTGCCCAGGGAGGTTGTGGAGTCTCCTCTGAAGAATTTCAAAACCCACCTGGACATGTTCTTGTGTGGCCTGCCTTAGGGGATCCTGCTCTGGCAAGGAGGTTGGACTAGATGATCTTTCAAGGTCCCTTCCAACTCCTAATGTTCTATGATTTTATAATTCTAGTCTCTTTCTAAGAGAGGGTATCTCATCTGCTCCTAGTGACACTTGTCTTGTTTTTTTAGTTTTTTCAGCTATGTCTCTCTGCTCCACAGAAATTTTATCTATTTATTTGTTTGTGTTTGTATGTCTTCTAAAGGAGTGTGTGTACATGAAATGCAGATCTCTGATTTTCAAGGCCACACATGTCATAGCATCTGAATTTTCACTTCTCAAATCTTGCAACTCAACAGCATTTTCATAGTCTTCCGTGTTCAGTCTTCCTTGCTCATCCCTGGTTGGAAGACCAAACACAATGTACAGATTTCCTTTTTTCTGTCTTCTGTCAGATGGTTGAATCCCAAAGGCTTTTTAATCTGCACTCGGCTATTGCTGGTATTATCGTATCATGTTCATAGACATGACTGTATTTACAGTTCAGGAAACTTCAGGAGGGTTCTCCAGTCCTGGTGTGTATTATCCAAATTCCACTCTCTTAAACACTGACATCTGAAAAAACATCTTTTAAGTTTGTCACGACAAGATATAGAATCATAGGATGGTTTGGGTTGGAAAGGACCTTAAAGATTGTCTAGTTTTAGCTCCCTCTGTCATCAGCAGGGACAATATCACAATATACCTGCCCTGACCTTTTATACTTCCATAATTATCCATCAATCAGGCTAAATGTATAAATACAGACACTTAAATATTCATCAAATATAAAGGATGAAGATGTTTTCCTCTTTTCTATATAACACCAAAAATAGAGCAAATGTAGTCTTTAAAGCAAGCTGAGCAAGGAGCAGAGAAGTAAGAGTAAGAGGCTTGAAGTACTGTACAGCTTGTTTAGGTTGGAATTAATAAGAGTAGGCAATGATGAGGGCCCTCTGAATCATCTTGAAGGAATCTAATTAGCGCTTAACTTTCATTAAGCAATACCTACCTAACAAGAGTGTACTCAATTATATGCTTTAAGCCTATGCTTACGTATTTGGCTAAACTGCGCAGTGCTAGCATACATGTGGTTGGCAGAGTAGACAAGGGTATTTTTAACTATGCAGATTTACATCAGAAAATGCCAGTTTATCTGAATCAGTATTCTCCCTATCAAGAGCAAAACAGTTTTGATGAAACACTAATTGGAAAAAAAAGAAGACACTGAAACAGATCAAAGCAGCCTAACAGATATTGCTGAAGGCCATAAAATGAGCATGAGTGGAAAGATCTCGCATTGCGTTCACTTGCCCCCAGACTCCACTGGCTGCCTTCTGGGGTCCCAGCAGGGGAAAGCAGTAGGTGTCCACCAATAAAACCCATGATATAAAGGGCTGTTATGAGTCTCCAATTTCAACCCATGGCCTGTCTGGGCGTTGCCACCAGAATCAGTCATGTCAGCCAGTGGTGAGGGAGAGTAAAGCTGCTCCAATAATCCACAACCAGCCAAGGCTACCCTAGTCCCCTGAGGGAGATCTGACCTGCCCATGACAGGCTGCACCACCACCACCAGGACCACAGTGGATGAAGAAGTGTTTTCAATAATTCTCCAAAGTAGCATTTTTCATATTCTGCTAGTCATCCTTCATCCTTTGACATTTTTTTTAGACTTGCATTTTCCAAAAAGAGTTCTTGAAGCCACTCTCAGTTCACATAGCTGATAGAATTCCTAAAACTTTTGATAAATACTACATCTTCAAAAATTAAAAAAAAAACCAAAAAACAGAAAACTGAAGAGTGGGAAGATGATAAAGGGTATTTTCTGAATACATATTATTGTTAAAAATTGGGGTGCATGAGCAGTAAATTTCTATATATGTAAAATAGTTGTAGGACTTTAATTGAGTCTTATTTTTGCAATTAGAGCACTAAAAACTTTAAAAAAAATCTATCTCTGAAATTCATGTTCTTTGGAGCTCTTCTGACTTCATGAATCAATTTATTGGTGAAGAAAGTGAACATTTTACTCTCTGAAGTCTTACAAGATGAATTACTGCTCTCATTACTGAAGTAAAATGCCTTGGGGAAACACAAAGACAAAACACTGGTACCCTCCAGTGATGAATCTTGCTTGTTCTGGAGATCTTTTTGATAAGTTTGTAATTCGGATGCCTAGAAGTGCCAAATCACTTTCTAGGTATTTGTTTTTATTGTAAAGTCCTCTTTCTAAACCATATTGTTGGAATTCTTATGAGTATCCAGAAGTTAACTGACATACCTCTGATTACGATATTTTAGTTTTAAACTTGAATAAAGTTTCCTTATTTTCAGGTGGATATAATCAGTGACTAGCAAGCTTATTCGCTCCCTGATGTTTGCAGTTAAGATCTTTTAAAGGATGCAGAAAAACACTTTTCATGTTTGTAAATAGATGAAAATGTCTGCAAATGTGTATGTTAGAAGATAGATCTTGTAGAAAAGGAGTTTAAAGATACACTTTTTTCCCTTTGGATTTAAACTGATTTAAAACTTTAATTTACTTCTAAATTAAAATACTGTGTCAGTATCTTTGGTCAAAGGTTCATATCAATTTTACAAAAATGCTGAAGAAATATTATGCTTAGTTATTGTGGTTGCTAGTAGTTTATAAATAGAGACTGTATGATTTTTGAGACTTAAGTTGATAAGACTGTAATGAAAGCTATTTGTCTCTGCCAGATATCACACAGAATTGAATCTCAGAATCACAAAATGGCTGAGGTTGGAAGGCATCTCCAAGGAGGGAGACTCCACAACCTCCCTGGGCAACCTAATTCAATGCTCAGACGCCTTCACAGTTAAAAAATATTTCTTCATGTTCAGAGGGAATCTCCTGTGTTTCAGTTTGTGCCCATTGCCTACAGCCCCGTCACTGCGCACCACTGAAAAAGACCTGTCTTTATTTTCCTCCCTGCTCCTTTTTCCTCCTTCCCCTGCTTAGGTATTTTAGTTGAGAGATATTTAAGCCTCTTAGTAAAATATAAGTAAGATTTATTTTACAATTTTGGGCATAACTGAGAGATTTATTTTTCTTATTTCATGGAATAACCATGACTGTGTCTAGCTGCACACACACATACACACTTATATACTTATTGTGCTTTCATTTCATTTTTTTCTTCTATTAATCGTATAACATCACATGATCTAATTTGATTTTTTTCGGTTAAAGAGCTTCAGAGGTAACCACCCTAGTAGAGGGAATGCATTTGGAAGCTTCCAGGGCACTCTGCAGGTAACAGCTTCTTGTAGCTGTTTCTTGATTGGCAGGTTCATAACTGGAAACTGCTTCCAGTTGCTACAGGTTGGTTCCTGACAAAAATAAGGCCTGCCTCACTCCCAAGTCAGTTGGACCAGATGACCTCCAGAGGTCCCTTCCAACTTCAAGCATTCTGAAATTCTAGATTGCCATTATTCAGACCATGGGATGCTGGGAGATGCTGGGAGGGCATCAGCCTGTCCCTCGAACTGGACATGAGAGTGGTGTTGTCTATAGGAGGCATGCTCTGTTCAAGACATCCTGTCATCAGGTGCTGGATGAAATAAACGTCTGCATAATATCAGGAGGATAAAGAGGAGATTAAGAGTATCCACAGTGACTCTACAGAGGTGAGAGCCTAAGTCACAGAATGCAGTGAAGGTAGAACAACTAGAGGCTACACCCAAATGAGTGATGGACTGCTCCAGCAGTTGACATCACATATCAGGGGCACTTACACTGCTGGTCTGACTCCAGTAGCTGACACTAGATCCATTCACGCCAGTTGACCTATTAGCTGGCATTCTGGGCACTAATTCTGTGGGACCCTTTCTAGATTCACAGAGCTGTGGCCCTTCCAATTACTTGCAATAAGGACCCACACTCGCTCCAGTAGCTGACTTCACAGGCCACCGACAAATTCTACTCAGATACACACAGGTCTCACCAGCAGCTGGCACTTAGTCCTTGTAGAACAGGTACACACAGGATAGGAAGTCAAATTATACAGAAAGAAAGGTAAGAAAAAATTTAATAAGAAGATATAAGACAGGCCAGGCTGCAGTTATTAGGCACAGTGCTCAGTCAGACAAGTTCACTGATTGCCTCTGTTTACATGCAACTGGCCCCTTTTACACCCTTTTCTGCCTACTCACCACCTTCTGTGTTCACTTCTGCTTTCCCTTCTCCTGCATATATCCTCAGGGATTTGTAGGGTTCTATCAATCCTAAACTACTCCCAGACTGGAGTACCCTAATTTACATTCTTATCTGCTGCAAAGTCCAGGCTGACCTCCGTTGAAGTGGTGCCTGTAGTTTCTTGATAGCCCCCCAGTTTGTATCAGTGGTGTGGTTTGTTTCTTGTCATTGTCACCATTTATGTTTTGTCAGGTCTGTCTATATTTTGCCTCTGATTTCCACCATTTTTCAGTCATAGAATTATAGAATCAATCATAGAATCATAGAATCATAAAATGATTAAGGTTGGAAGGGACCTTGAAGATCATTTAGTTCCAACTCCCCTGCTGCAGGCAGGGACACCTCCCTCCCACTAGACCAGGTTGCTCAAAGCCCCATCCAACCTGGCCTTGAACATTTCCAGGGATGAGGCATCCACAACCTCCTTGGGCAACCTGTTCCAGTGCTTCACCAATTCTTCACGATGAAGAACTTCTTCCTTATATCTAGTCTAAATCTATCTTCTTGTAGTTTCAGGCCATTGCTCCTTGTCCTATCACTACAGGCCCTCGTAAAAAGCCCTTCTCTGCCTTTTCTTTCATGTAGGTCACCCCAAGGCCTTCTCTCCTCCAAGCTGAATAACCCTAACTTCCTTAGCCTGTCCTTATAGCAGAGGTTCTCCAGCCTTCTAATCATCTTCATAGGCCTCCTCTGGACCCGCTCCAGCAGATCCATGTCATTTTCATATTGTGGACTCCAGAACCGGACATACTACTCCAGGTGGGGCCTCACCAGAGCAGAATAGAGGGCGAGAATCACCTCCCGCAACCTGCTGGTCACAATGCTTTTGATGCAGCCCAGGACACAGCTCACTTTTGGGGCTGCAAGTGCACACTGCCTGCTCATGTTGAGCCTCTCATCAACTAACATGGCCAAGTCCTTCTTCTCAGGCCTTCTCCCAGTCTGCTCTCCACTCAGCCTATATTGGTGCTTGGGATTGCATCGACCCAGGTGCAGGACCTTACACTTGGCCTTGTTGAAATTCATGAGGTTGACATGGGCCCACCTCTCAAGGCTGTCAAGGTCCCTCTGAATTATATCACTTCCCTCCAGGGTGTCAGCCACTCCACAGAGTTTGGTGTTGTCAGCAAACTTGCTGAGGGTGCACTCTATCCCACTGTCCATGTTGCTGACAAAGATTTTAGACACCATTGGTCCCATTACCAATCCTTGCTGGACACCACTTGTAACGGGTCTCTACTTGGAGATTGAGCCATTGATCACAACCCTTTGAGTGCAACCATTCAGCCAATTCCTTATCCACTGAGTGGTCCATCTAACAGACTCATATCCTTTCAGTTTAGAAACCACAGTGTTGTGCGGGACAGTGTCAAATTCTTTGCATAAGTCCAGGTGATATCAGTTGCTCTTCCCTTATCCACTGTAACACCAACATAGAAGGCCACCAAGTTTGTCAAACATGGCAAAGTCATGTTGCCTGCCATCAATCACCTTCTCTATATCCATGTGCCCTACAAGCTTTTCCAGGAGGATCTGTTACATTATCTTGCCAGACACAGAGTTAAGTTCCCTGGATCTTCCTTTCTTCCCTTTTTTAAAGATGAGGGTTGTTTCCTCTTTTCCAGTCGATCGGAATCTCTCCAGACTGCCACGATTTCTCAAACAGGATGGGAAATGGCTTATGACTTCATCTGCCAGTTCCTTCAGGACCTGTGGATGGATCCTGTCAGGTCCCATGGACTTGTGAAGCTTCAGGTTCTTTAGATGGGTCCAAACCTGGTCTTCACTCACAGTGGGGGATTCTTCAGCACCCCAATCTCTGCCTATCCTCTCTGCAACTGGGGCAGTGTGGCTGGAGTCCTTGCCAGTGAAGACTGAAGTAAAAAAGTCATTGAGCGCCTCAGCCTTTTCAATATCCTGCATGACCAGCTCCCCTATTTCCTTCCAGAGTGTGCCTACCTTTCCTCTAGTTTTCCTTTTATCCCTGTTGTATCTATAGAAGCCTTTCTCATTGTCCTTGACATCCCTAGCCAATCCCTACCAACAGGGCTTTAGCTTTCCTAACTTGATCCCTGGCTACTCAGTCAACCTCTCTGTAATCCTCCCAGGTTACGCATCCTCTCTTCCATGCTCTCTGGACTACTATTTTTTTTTTTTTGCATTTGAGAGTGTCCAGAAGCTCCTTGTTCATCTATGTAAGCCACTTGGTGATTTTACCAGTCTTCCTGTTTATTGGAATGCATACCTCTTGGGCTTGAAGGAGGTGATCCTTGAATATTAACCAGCTTTCTTGGGCCTCTCTTCCCTCCAGGACTTTATCTCATGGAATTCCACTAAGCAGATCCCTGAGGCTGTCAAAATCAGTCCTCCTGAAATCCAGGGCCATGAGTTTACTGCTCTCCTTTCTCACTGCCCTAAAGATCCTGAAAGCTGCCATTTCATGGTCACTGCAGCCAAGGCTGCCCTTGAGCTGCACACTTCCAACAAGCCCCTTCTTTTTGGAAAGAACAAGGTCGAGTAAAGCACCTCTTCTAATAGGGTCCTCTACCACTTGGAGAAGGAATTTGTCAATGACACCTTCCAGGAACCTCCTGGATTGCTTGTGCCTTTCTGTGTTGTCACTCAAACAGATATCAGGATGGTTGAAGTCCTCCATTAGGATCAGGGCTTGTGAGCATGAGGCCTCTTCAGTCTCTCTATAGAGAGCCTCGTCCCATTGATCATGCTGGTCTGGTGGCCAGCAGCAGATGCCCATTACAATGTCACCTGCCATTGCCTTCCGTTTGATCCTGATGCATAAATTCTCGGTCATTTCCTCATCCATCCCCCAACAGAGCTCTGTGGACTCCAGCCTGTCACTGATATAAAGGGCAACACCTCCTTCCCTTCTTCCCTGCCTGTCCCTCTTAAATGGCTGATATTCTTCCATTCCCACACTCCAGTCATAGGTGTCATCCCACCATGTTTCTGTGACTCTAATGATATCATAGTCCTGTAAGTGAGCATTTATCTCTAACTCCTCTTGCTTATTCCTCACACTACGCACATTCACGTAAAGGCACTTTAGTTAAGTCCTTGTTGCAGGTGACTTGCTGACTCGTAATTACTCCTCCAGTACTTCAGGTGCTCTCAATCCTGTCTGTAATCCATCAATAGCACTTACATCTTTGCTGCCACATGGATCTGACTTAAATGAAATGGCAGAGTGAGAGTCCTCTCTAGTCCACCATCCTACAAGCCCTGGCATGCTTCCCTTGGGCTTATTCCTAACAGGCCCAGTTATCTCCCCTTCTCCCTTCAGATATAGTTTAAAGTGCTGCAAATGAGCCCTGCTAGTTCCTGCCCCAAAATTCTTTTCCCCCTATGAGACACATGCATTCCATCTGCCACCAGCAGGCCATATAGCAGCCTATGATAAAAAAATTCAGAGTTCTACCAATAACACCAGTCCCAGAGCCATGACCTGAACTATTGTCTCTTCCTGTTAATTACTTCATTCTTGATTGCTACTGGAGGGATAGAGGAGAGCACAACTTGTGCTCCTGATCCCTTAAGCCGCTCTCCCAAGGCTCTAAAATCTCTCTTAACTGATTTTGGTCTCTTTCTAACCACTTCATCTCTACTCACCTGAAATATCAAAAGGGGATAATAATCAGAGGGGTTTACAAAGGAAGAAAGTTTGCCCAACACGTCCTTAATCCATGCCCCAGGGAGGCAGCAGACTTCCCTGTGAGGTGGAGCAGGACAATATACTGGAGTCTCTGTCCCCCTCAGGAAAGAGTCACCCACAACATAACCCATCTGGTTTTCTTTTTGGAGCCAGTTGTGATGCTGCATCTATGGCGACTCTGTCTTGGTGGCACTTTTGGCCTGCATGAACCATCCTCCTCTACAACAGCCAGTTTCTACTGCAGGACCCCATACCTGTTCTGCAAGGACAACTGGGAAGGTCCCAGGAGCAGGAACCTGTTTCCATTGCTTCCCTTCTCTGATGTCCCCTCCTAATGCCTGGTCACAATAAGGGAAGGAATCCTTCGATTTATGTGGGTCCTCAACCTGCTTCCTTTCTCTCAGTGAGTGGGTCCACTAGTCAATCTCTCTCTCACACTCCGTAATACTCCTCAACCTCTCCACTTCATCCTTCAGCTCAACCACCAGGCTGAGCAGATCATTCACCTGTTCACATCCAACACACGTTGTCTTCACTGCCCTCCATCAAAAGTGCCAGGCTCTGGTACTCTCTGCAGCCAGGGCCCTGGATGCCTACATGTTTGTGTGAGGCCTCTGTCTGGGTGCCCACGGTTTTTCTAACAACTTTTTTCCTTCGTTTCCAAATTGAGTCCCCAGTCAGATAACCTTGCTGAAACATTCTTATACTCCTATGTGCTCTCATCGCTTAGTGTGACTGCACAGATCCAGTTCTCATTGCTGCTTCCTTTATCATTTGTTGGCCAGGTTTCTGTGCCTGCATGTTCTTGTTTATAGCTTCCTCCTTTTTTAATTTTCCTTTTTTTTGCATTGAAAAATGTCCTTGAACAGATACCCTTAAAGAAACGGACATTCTCCTTCACTTCCTCAATAATCTTTGGGAAATTAACATATTTGCAGAAAGGTGATGCATAAGATGAGGTAAGAGCTTGAGGCAGTACTTAATCTCATAGGGCTTGTGTACTCTCCAAAAAGATAAATTGTCCATCAAAGCCACATACGTATATGAAGGAAACAGGAAGATCCACTTATAATGATACTCTGTTGAAACATAACACTCAAATACGTCTTCACGCAGAATTATCTGGTAATGTGTCCTCCCATCATATTAATTCAAGAAATAAAGCTCTTTAAACCCACAAGATTTATGAAAGTTAGGGTTTCATTAAGAAAAAGAGTGTTGAAAAACAGAAAATTTGATTTGAATTTGACTAATTGCCGAGGCTGATGGCAAGAGGTTGATGTTAATGTGAGTTATTTGCACAAGCTAGTAAAAATTTAATATCGGCTTAATTCTGTTATTACAAAGCAAATAAAATTTCACCTAGCTAAAGCACAGCAAAATTATTAAACTGTGATGTAAAGACTTCTCAGAGGTGAATTAAATCTTCAATGAGTCTGAATTATCACTTAGAATTAATCATCTCCAATTGAGGACTCCTCTACCATGTCCCACCTCTGCCTACCAGGAAAGCACAATTGTCTCACTACAAACACACAAATATCTTACAGAGTCAGGAGACCCAGAATAATTGTAAGATCTTTTTCCCTCATGTAAATGACATTTTAACCTGCTTTAAAAACTGAATGAAACACAGTCTCCTACTTCTGTGTTTCAAGAACTTTGGGTCTTGTGCTTACAAAAGGTGGCCAGTGGTTGATGCAAAGGCTGGTAAATCTGTGAATTATCATTTCTTTTCTGAGGGAGAAGAAATTATTTGATCTAATAAAAAATTCTTAGACTTGAAATTTATGGACTTAAAATTACTGTTTATTAATTTATTTTAAAATATCATATTCAGAGAGAGATTAGCAGAAGCAGAATATAATTGAGTCTTTAAGCACCAAAAAAAAAGAGACTAGATTTAAATCCATAAATTAGTTGTTGATTTATACATGAATTTACATCTTGTTACCGCAGCCATCCGGCATTTTCAATTAAGGAAGTACAGATTTTTGAGAACTATTTATGACATGCAGCTCTTTTTACAGGTTCACAATTGTTTGAATAAGAAAAAAAAATAGAGAGATTTTCAGTTTAGATTTCTTAGATAAGTACAAAAAGAACTACTTGCAAGAAAAAAAAAGGACTGCAAAGAAATATATAGTATATTTTGATTTCTTTTATGTCATGAAATGCAAATTATGTTTTAATCCACAATACACGGTTGTTAAAGCAGCAGGAAGTCTTCAAATCTATAAGACTTAGAAATAATAAAAATATTTTAATGAATATTTATTGCACATTTACCATGTATAAAATCTAAAGTAAAACCATATCATAATACCAATTCATGTAGATGAAATAAGCCAAAAGCTGTTATTTAAAGTATTGCAGCTTCAATTAAACGATGGATTTTCTTGCCTGAATTTGAACTCTCTTTTAGTACAACAAAAGATGTTTTGAGAAGATTGTTGACTATATCTAATGGTACATTAGATATTTCTTTCAAAATTCATTGTCATTATCCTGCCTGAATTATCCTACATGTATTTGTTGTTGGCATTTAACACTAATGTCATGAAATAAAAATTGAGTAAGACTGTGATTAATGAAAAATGAGAATAAAATACTGGGGTGTTCTTCCCAAGACCATTAGAAAATGAAACCTAAAAGTTAACATCGGCATGAGACAACTGTGGCCGTTGGCAAAACTAGTTTTGAAAACAAATATATTTCACACTCTGCCATGAACAGTCAGTTTCCATTTACAGATTTCCACAGTTGTGGGTGAAGATAGACTGGGACAAAGGCAGAGATTCAATAAAAAGCAGAGGATGCCTTCCCTTCTTGCCACCAGGGAGTAGGGGAGGACCTCAGAGAGGGAAGGGAATGGAAACAAGTCCCTCTTCAGGGAGGTAGGCAAATACCCTTCTGACCTCCCTCACCTTCCCAGTTGTCCTTGCAGAACAGGTATGAGGTCCTGCAGGAGAAACTGGCTGTTGTAGAGGAGGATGGTTCATGCAGGCCAAAAGTATCACCAAGACTGAGTTGCCATAGACACAGCATCACAACTGGCCCCAAAAAGAAAACCAGATGGGTTATGCTGTGGGTGACTATTTCCTGAGGGGGACAGAGACCCCAGTATATTGTTCTGATCCACCTCACAGGGAAGTCTGCTGCCTCCCTGGGGCATGGATTAAGGACGTGTTGGGCAAACTTCCTACCTTTGTAAACCCCTCTGATTATTACTTCCTTTTGATATTTCATGTGGGTAGTGATGAAGTGGTTACAAGAAGCCTAGATCAATTAAGAGAGAATTTAGAGCCTTAGGAGAGCGGCTTAAGGGATTAGGAGGACAAGTTTTGTGTTCTCCTCTGTCCCTCCAGTGGCAATTATGAATGAGAGAATTAACAGAAAGAGCCATCAGATCAATTCATGGCTCCAGGACTGGTGTTATCAACAGTATTTTACTTTTTTTTTTGATCATAGGCTGCTATAAAAGACACTTAGCCTGATGGCAATAAATGGGATACACCTGTTCCAGAGGGGTAAAAGAATCTTGGGGCAGCAGTTAGCAGGGCTCAGTGACAGGGCTTTAAACTAAATATGAAGGGGGAAGGGGAGATAACTGGGCTTGTTAGGAATAAGCCCAAGGGAAGCCTGTCAGGGCCTGTAGGACGTGAGGATTAGTGAGGACTGGTGAGGAGTCTTGCTCTGCCATTTCAGTGGAGACAAGAGATAGACATGTAATGGAAAATAAGGGGGAAGTGTTGTTAGTCGTGGTTTAGAAATCGTGGAAACACCTGAGAAAAATCTGGTAGGAAATCAAGACCACAGTCACAAAAAAGTGTTGGGATCAGTAGCTCATCTGAAGGGCTTTTATACCACCACATGCAATTTGAGCAACAAACGGGGAGCTTGAATCCATGATGCAACAGGAAAAGTATGACATAGTGACTATCACAGAAACATGGTGGGGTGTGTCACACAAGTGGAGTGTAGTCGATGGCTACAAGCTCTTCAGGAGGAATAGACAGGGAAGGAGATGCAATGGGGTGGTCCTGTGTGTTAGGAACTGTTATGAATGCTAAGAACTTAAGTATAGTGACGATGGGGTCAAGAGCGTCTGGACTAGGTTAAGGGGGAAGGCCAATAAAGCTGATAATTGTTGTGGGAATCTGCTACAGACCTGCCAATGAGAGCAGTGAGGTGGATGAAGCATTCTATAAGCACTTGGAGAAATCTCACAGTCACCTGCTGTTGTTCTCATGGGGGACTTCAATTTCCCAGGTATCTGCTAGAAATACAATACAGCAGAGATGGAACAATCCAGGAGGTTCCTGGAATGCTGGTAAGTGAACCGACCAGGGAAGGTGCCCTGCTGGACCTCCTGTTTGTGAACAGAGAAGTTTTGTGGAGGATGTGGCAGCTGGAGGCCATCTAGGGAACAGTGACCATGAAATGATCAAGTTCTCTATTTTTAGAGATGTTAGGAGGGGGTACAACAAAACTGTCGTTTAGGACTTCCGAAGGGCAGACTTTGACTTATTTAGGAGGTTACTTGACAGAAACCCTTGGGAGTCAGTTTTGAAGTGTATAGGAGTCAAGGAAGGCTGGACACTTTTAAGAAGGAAATCTTAAAGGCACAGGAGCAGACCATCCCCACATGTCATAAAATGAGCCAGCAGCAGAGACCAGCCTTGCTAAATAGGGAGATTTGGCTGAAAATCAGGGGAAAACAGAGAGTTTTATGGCCTCTGGAAGAGGAGGAAGGGCACTCATAATGACTACAAGAATATTGTTACGTTATGCAGGGAAATAATTAGAAGGCCAAAGGCCAGCTAGAAATTAATCTGGTGTTGGAGGTAAAGAATCCAGGAGGAAATATGGTAACCAAAGGTAAGGGTGAGGTGTTTAATGCCTTCTTTGCCTCGGTCTTTAATAATAGAAACACTTTTACTGAGGAAAACCAGCCCCCCAAGACAAGAGACAGGGGCCAGGAGCAAAATGTGCCCCCCCCACAATCCAAGAGGAGACGATCAGTGACCTGCTGCTCCACATCTATGTGCACAAATCTATGGACCCAGATAGGAATCATCCTAGAGATGGTGAGGATGCTCACCAAGGCACTGTCCATCGCTTATCAGCAGTCCTGGCTGACTAGGTATGTCCCAGCTGATTGGAAGTCAGGCAGTATAACACCCAGCTATATGAAGGGACGGAGGAATGATCTGGGAAATTACAGGCCTGCCAGTTTGACTTTGGTGCCAGAGAAGCTGATGGAGCAGATCATCCTGAGTTCCATTATGCAACACATGCAAAACAACCAGGTAATGAGATCCAGTCAGCAAGGGTTTGTGAAGGGCAGATCCTGTTTAACAAACCTGATCTCCTTCTATGACAGGGTGACCCGCTTGTTGGATGAGGGAAAGGCTGTGGATGTTGTCTACCTTGACTTTAATATGACATTTGACACTGCTGCCCACAGCATTCTCCTAGAAAAATTGACAGCTTTGGCTTGGATGGACATACGTTTTGCTGGGTAACAAAGCTAGTTAGATGGCTGAATTCAAAGAGTTGTGACGAATAGAGTTAAATCTAGTTGGTGGCTGGTCAGGAGTGGTGTCCCCCAAGATTCAGTACTGAGGGCACTCCTATTTAACATTTTCATCAATGATTTGGATAAGGGGATGGAGTGCACCCTTAGTTAATCTGCAGATGACACCAAGCTGCTTGAGGGTAGGGAGACTCTACAGGGGGATCTAGATAGGCTGGATCAGTGGGGCAAGGCCAACCTCATGAAATTCAATAAGGCCAAATGCACTTCAGCCACAACAACCCCCATCAGTGCTGCAGGCTTGAGGAGGAGTGGTTGGAGAGCTGCCAGACAGGGAGAAACCTGGGATTATTGATGGACAGCTGGCTGAACATGAGCCAGCAGTGTGCCCAGGTGGCCAAGGTGGTCAACGGCATCCTGGCCTGTATCAGCAATAGTGTAGTCAGCAGGAGCAGGGAGGTGATCATTCCCCTGTACTCAGCTTTGAGTACTGTGAGTACTGTGTCCAGTTTTAAGCCCCTCACCAAAAGAGGGACACTGAGGAGCTGGAAAGATTACAGAGGTGGGCTGCCAGGCTAGTAAAGGATTTGGAGCATGTGTCCTACAAGAATGGCTAAGGAATCTGGATCTGTTTAGCCTGAAGAAGAGGAGACTGAGGGGAGACCTTATTGCTCTCTACCTGAAAGGTGGATGTAACGAGATGGGGATTGGTCTGTTCTTCCTAGTGACAAATGACAAGACAAGGGAAAATGGCCAGGGAAGTTTCAGGTTGGATATTAGGAAGAATTTCTTTACTGAGAGGGTTGTCAGCCATTGGAACAGCCTGCCTAGGGAGGTGGTTGAGTTGCCATCCCTGAAGGTGTTTAAGAGATGTGCTGAGGCACATGGTTTAGTGTTGTTGATAGGGCTAGGACAAAGGTTGGACTCAATGATCTGGAAGGTCTCTTCTAGCTGAAACTCTTCTATGATTCTAAAGGCCCAACATAGTCAGTCTGCAACCTTTTTATGTAATTTCATTAGCCAAGGCCAAATTGATGTTAGTATGGTCCCATCAAGGCTGGTCAGCAACTAGTGGTTTACACTGAACATCATTTAAGAAAAGTCAAGTGCACACACTTCCTAAACGGAAATGTGGTGCTTTGAATAGCTAAAAGAGTCTTAGAATTAAGACAACTTTGTCATACAGGAATATTGCTCATTTTCTTCCTGAAGTAATGTTTCAGGAAAAAAACTTAAAATGTAGTGACAAAATATAGATCAATCTTCACAAAGATGAAGATGAAAATAAGATCAAGGAAAAGGAGATGCATGTGACAAGTACAGACTTCATAATAAACAAATATTTAAGAAATAGTACATATACAGAAAACTTAGTCTGAATCAGAAATTGCAGAGCACAGTGACTCTGTAACTGTTTGTTTGTTCTGTACACAATAAAATTGACAATCCCTTCAACGTAAGTAAACAACAGAAAATAAACGTTTTGCTGAAGTTCACCTGAAGCCTGAAGGGATACAAGGTTAAAACAACCTACCTTTCATTCCTTTCAGCTCTGACTTGTATTCCACAGAGAATTTTCCTCAGTAGTGAGTCCAAAATAAAATGTGAAGAGGTTCCAACCTCTTCTCTATAGATTCTATTTAATATTAGCAAGTGGAGGTATTCGTTCTTAATGTAGAACAGGTCACTTGAGACATCAGTATTGTCCTTAGAGTGAAAGGATTTCAGGAAAGTTATTTTGGGGCATCTAAAAAAAAAAAAAGAAACTGTTTTTTATAAAAAACTATTATCTCAATGACACCATTACCTTTTTTTTTTAAAGAAACATCCAAGTTTCCTGGTCTCTTTCAGCAATGGCACTTACCAGCTTTGTCAGCAGCAGAGACAGTTTTGATTTTTATATTATTTCTGTACTATCCTTTCAGAAAAATACCCTTTGAAAAATGGAAGAAACGAGCTCAGATCAGAAAGAGCATTTGTTACTTTACATAATACTAAATAAAATATTTGTCATTGCCAGTTAAAAATAACTATAAACCAATGCTTTTATGGAGGCATCTTGAAAAATACATAAGGAAGGTCAACTATATTTAGAATAGTAGAATAAGGCCCTGCTAAAAAAATCTAAATCTATCTTTTATTCTTTGTGTATCTTCTCTTTCTTTTTCTTCTAAAATAATGAGCATAACAACGTAATACATTACCTTGAGTCAGGCCCTGTGTTTCAGGAACTAAAATGGGCTGGAAGTGGTAAAGAATCTATTCTGTTAAATGTTTATTTTTATCTGTCTTTCCTGATACAGAAAATGTTTCAACTAATGATTTTAAATTACTAGAAGGAAAGCTCCTATAAGAATAAATTATTCACATTCATAAAGTGTATTTGAAGTATACAAGCAGCTTAAAAAGAAAAAAAAATTGTTAGAAGTATCGCTTTTAAAAGAAAGGAGTTTATTCGATTTTTTCAAAGAAAAAAATCTTACATATGGTTGTTGATTGAGCTGTTTTGGTAACATCTTGTTTGTTGTCTTAATAAAAAGAACATATATTTTTAAAATATGTATCATTCAATGTTCTGGGAGAATGGATATTTCATTTAAAATATTATGAAAAAATATGCAAATATTTTATGCACAAATATCTAGTTCCACAAATCTGCAAGATGTGATAAACTGCACATGGTGGTTAAAAAGGATATTTCCGAATCATTTGTGAATATATAACTACAATTTTGATTCTGATCTCATCCCTTATAGAAAAACTTATGATGACTTTTTGTTTCATTCTTATTATTATGATTTTTCCTGTTTCATAGACTGCTCATTATTCTGCTAGTTGCAAAGTGAATTGGTGTAAGCCTATAAACATTAGAATAGAAGATTCGTTATACTTAATTGAAGACGCTATGTATACGAATATGTGTGTGTGTTTTTACAGATGCTAGCAAACTACATATCCCACTTTTCTTGATAGCTATGCTCAGGAACATTTTTTTATTTTTAATTGCTGGATTAAAGGATTAACAATGTAGTGCGTCTGCCTTCTAAAATAATTTTGAGTTGAGGGGAAAAATAAAAAACTATAAAATATTATATTGTCTTCTACTTTAGCAACCATGTAGGGCACAGTACACATAAAAACTGTTCTCTTGTTTGTTTGCCCAGTTTTTAATAATGTCAGGATACAGAAATTTCATTGCAGTAAGAAAAATAGCCGATTTTCAGTAACCAATCCATTATACCTAAGAAGGCAAAATGCAAGATCTCTCTTGTTAGACAGAATTAAAAAAGTAAATCTGAGTAGGTGGGAATTTGTGTGTGAGTAATAATGAGAATGCAGTCATCTTTCTTATTTAGATAGTTTTCTATAGAAAAAAAAGTGCTTTTGTTGTCTGTCTTCAAGCATGGAGAATTATATAGGTTAAAAAATAGCAGTAGAAATATGTCTTCCTTGAACTCTCTGAGTTACTTTTTTTCTAGTAACTTCAACAAAAGTAGTCAAGAAAAATATATATGCAGAGATTATTTCAGACACTGAAAATATAATGAAAGCTACACTAGATTTTGGCTTTCTTCAGAAGAATGACCTCACAATCTGCTCTAGCAAGTAAACTTTCTGTGAACTGGTGCCATGAAAAATGTAAGTAGCTAAAGGGAGACTAATCAGCACCAAATTCAGATAACTGTTTTAACTGTCAATAACAGTGTCTGTATGTAAGCAATGTGATTAAACTTTGGTTAAAGTCAATGAAGTTTTAGGTAAAATAGTCAATGAGATTTAGCATATGATTTACTAGATCAAAGGGAAACTTAATTTGCTCAACTACACATAGATGTCTAGAGATAGTCATCTGGAGCATGCTGGTGGGCATCCAGCTGCCTTTTCAAAATACTACAGGTCCCCTGTATCTGCAACCTTCTTGACAATGTCTCAGACACCTAGAGCATTGCAAAAGGTCTCCACATTCATGTGTCTGGGCAAAGGCATAGTCTGCCTTAGGGTAAGGTGAGTAACTCTTCAGCCTCAAAGGAGATGAAGATACCGACTGTGAACATCCATTATGATTAACAGCAACTCAGGTACTTAGATCACTTAAGATACCTAAATTTGGCTGTCTCAAGTAAATCTGAATCACATCCTTATCACCTGAAGCAGTTAACAGCAACAAAATAAAGTAAATTTGTGTGTAATCTTCCCTAATTCCACTGGGGATACTTCTCTGTAAGCCCCACTATACCTTACAGAAAAAGTCACGGATGGAAATGCCTTGGGGTATCATGTTGCAGACATGAGTTGTCTAGTGCTGATGATGAATCCTAAGGCATTCCTAATTGTACCGTTGCTTAAAGGTGGAATTGTAGTAGGTTCTTTTCATCTCAGATCATATTGTTGAAAATGAGGAAAGTTCTGTAGAAACAGTTGATGATCAACCAGAAAGGCAGTAAAAATGCTATTCATAAAAATGTAGGATAATTAGATAATATCGTAAGATACTTAGTTTTACTGCACCTTGTCAAAGAATTCCAGATTTCATTACAAATGTTCAGACAGGCTGAATATAGATCCACCTTGTAAAAATACTTGAAGCTATTCATTTTTGGAATGCGCTGCCCAGGGAAGTGGTGGAGTCACCGTCCCTGGAGGTGTTTAAGGAGAGCCTGGATGTGGCACTTAGTGCCATGGTCTGGCCGACATGAAGGTGTTGGGTCATAGGCTGAACTTGGTGATCTCAGAGATCTTTTCTAGCCTCAACAATTTTGGGATTCTGTGATTTCTGATCCAATCTAAACCTTATTAGAGTCTCAATATCTGTTCCTCTTTCTTTTGGAGAAGGAAGTTATTGCCTAAACCTTTCATTGTTATTGTAGTGCATGACATTTCTCCCTTTCCATACATGTTATAATTGGTCTTTACCTTGACATATTTCCTTCATTTTTGTTTGTATTATAGCATTTTGCAAAGCTCTTTTAATACTTAGATGATTTTCTTGTGGTTTTTCCTGATCTCTTTTCTTGCTATAATTTTGTCCAATATTTATCCTGCAATTATGCCTTCTTGTGCTTTTTGCTCTTACATTACTGTATCTTCTATGTAGGTTCTATTTTGATATCTAAGAAGAGATTCGTCTTCATTTCCCAAGTTCTTTTATTCATTTAGCTTTTATAGTTAACAAATTTGTGTTGTTATTTTAAGTACAGTGAAAAAGTCCTTTAAAAAATAGGGGCAATGGTAGTTTTCATATAAAAATGCAAATAATCCAATTAATGCTTTTTTTGTTCAGTAGATGTAAGGAGTTTTCTACTACATGTGAAAGGACATCTTCAATTACAGAAGACAGAAAGTCTGAAAAAAAAGCATTTTTCATATAGAATCATCTCCACTTGAAGGAGGAAACTTTGATACCTTCCCTGATCTGTTAAAGGGTTTTGACATATATACTAAAAGGCCTTTGTGTCCTCAATAAACTGTTTTCCCTAAACTACACCAATTTAATTTTAAAAGGTATTACCTCTGACTATAAATCTTTCCATGCTTAGGAGTTTTATGGGAAGAAATCTCACATTTTTCAGCTTGGTAAAAATCACTCATACAAACAAATCTAAGGCTTTTTGCAAGCCTGCTATAGTTGCTAGTTTTTTTTTCTCTTGTAGCTCTAAATAATAATACACGTCTTCTAGTGTCTACTGAAAGTGGTGCAATAACACTTGCATTAAAATCTGTTCAACAAATTGGAGGTTTTTTTGCTGTACATATTTCAGAGCTATAAAAGTTAACTGACTTATTCCCTTCCCACAAAGTGCAATATCCATATGTTATTAGTGTTCAACTTTCAAATGCTCTGCTGTGGGACACACCAAAGTTAGAGGGACAGGGTGATAATGAGGGCCCACAGCCTGTTGCTCTGAGATGTGCTGACTACACTGGAACACACCTGAAGACTTATGGAGATGGGCTAGGGCCTTTTGAAGTAATAGAAGCAAAAGGAAATCACCAGTGAAATGTTTCAAATTAATTAAGATATTCCCTCTAAAAAGGTGGCACAGCCAACAGCCCACCTGAAATGCCTCTATACCACAAAGATGATCGGAGGACTAGAGCATATCTCCTGTGAAGAAGGGCTGAGAGAACTGGTATTGGTCATCCTGGAGAAGGTTCTGGTAAGGTCTAATTTTGGCCTTTCAATACTAAAAAACCCAAAAAAACCAACAACCTAACCCCAATCTTTACCTGGTTGCATCATGATTTAAATGTTATCTGTATTGTTTGTGCATCATAGTGATGTTTGAGGGTAATAGTCTTCTGATATTTTTCAGGTTTCTGTAAAACCTGACATCTTGCCTTATTAACAATTTAATGATTTGACTGGTAACTGAGAAGCTAGCAACATGTTTTGTTACACAACATATGTGCAAAATTTTTCTATTCTAAATTAAGCTCAGTTACACTTGGTATCACTGAAATGGAAAAGAAACCACAGCTTTCACATGTTAACAGTCATCACCTGTGTCTGTACAGTATTTCAACACAGAGGTAGTTTGTTTTCTCTCTTTGAACAACAGAAAATACATTACTTAATAGGAACTTCTGTATTATTTCTGATGTAAGTAAATGAATAACAATAGATTGTCATTTATTGATAAAGGAGCTCAGAGTATAATACAAGATATGAATACTCACTTTATTCCTGTTACCTATGAAGTTTGATCACGACACTGGCGATGGGAGGATGGGAGTGCAATTTTCTTTGTGAATCCAAGTAACCCTCCCAAAGACATAGAATATTTTGGGTTGGAAGAGATCTCTTGGAGACCATCTATTCTCCTCTTCAGGTTCTTCTGCTCTATTGACAAGATCGAGAATATACCGTCCAGGACCCTAAGTACTTGATCCTTGGCGTTGGAGCTACATAGGTTACCTTGATATGTTCAGGGTTTCCCTTGTCAGTATTGTGCACGCCCACACAGTTTCCCCTGATTTTGGGGGTAAGAAGTGTCAGTGTGATGGTCTAAACCCTCATTTATAGGGTCCAAAAATCTCTTTTACAACTCATGACCTTCCTTAGAACCCAGAGTTTCATTTTTACGCTACAAGCCCGGACTCTGAGGACCAAAAGCATTTTTGGGGGGTCCCAAGCTACATTTTAGGTTCTGAAGGCTCATTTGTGAGTGCAAAGAGTCTATTTTAGGGTCCAAAGCTTTCTTTTTAGTTTCCAAAGTTTTATTTTTGTGTGCAGTGTGCCGGGCCTGGGGCCCTGGAGTAAAGAAGCAAGGAATGTCAGGGTGCAAGTGTGGTAGTGCTAGCACATAAAACCATAGCAAGGTCACTTGGCACCTGAGAACCTCACTTTTGTATTTTGGAAATAAGGTGCAGGGTTCCTCTAACTCTTACTGTTCTCCTCTATATTGAGCCATTTCTCAGTCATGTTGAAAAATCTTCATATGTTGAGGGCCTCTCTTATAACCTTCTGTCTTTTCCAGGGACTCTTTTTTAGCCTATATTTGTTTTAATATATTTCTTTTCCTCAGCTTGAATCAATTTCCCTTTCTCTGTAATTTCTCCACCCAATTTTATCCTGCTTTCCCTTCTCTTTACCTGAAGGTCCTTCGTATAAAGGATGAAATTATTTTGAAGAAAAAAATGACACGATTGTCACATTTCTGACCTTAGCTGATGTTACAATCACTATCATGGTTTGCATTTTTAATGTATATGCAACCATAATGCTGAAGTTGTTGTCCCGGGGTATGTGGTCATCTGGACAAAGGTTTAAGCAACCTGGTCTAACTGAAGATGTCCCTGCTCATTGCAGAGCAGGGTTGGGCTAGATGTCCTTCAAAGGTCCCTTCCAACCCAAACTACTCTAGAATTCTAGAAAATAAAACTCTACCTACAATTAGTGTTGCAGGTCCAAATCTGAGTGAACTTCCATTAAATTTTTCTTGTCTTCTGAAACTATAGATGACAGTGATCTGAATGCAAATTAGCATCAGTGATTTTGTGGAAGGAAGTAAACTTGTAACAAAGGAAAGATGAGTCAAAGCCCATCCTCTTTCTGCTACTTGTTCCCTAACCACGAGGCCACTTGTGTCACAAAGAGGATACAGGACCCCTTCTTAAGTTCTGGGCCTGCCATTGAACGCTGACACACTTTTCTTAATGCACCCCAGGATCCCATTGGCCCTGTTGGCCACAAGGGCCCATTGCTATCTCATGGACAACTTATTGTCCACTAGGACTCCAAAGACTGTCTCCACAGTGTATTAGCCATTCTTCGCAGTTTCATATCATCAATGAACTTGCTGAAGGTACACTCTGTCCCCTCATTCCAGTCAAAATTGTACAGGATTTGTTGGCTTGCTTAATATGTGTATGGTCCAAAGAATTCTATCAGGTAATTGCTGGTTTTGAATGTGAAGTATGTGTTAATTTCATTATTAAAACATTAAAGAAATCTCCCTCAAAAAACCCACAAGACACAACCAACCAAAACAACAAATACTCCACCAAAACTATGCCCTTCCTAAAATCCTGACAACAAATCATAACAGAAGAAAACAATAGATTGTGATGTATGTCAATTAAAACTAGCCAAAAATATACAGCCTGAGTGTCAGTTTTGTTTCTTGAAATTTGTCTGGAACAAGAAAAGTAAATCAGTCCAGGGATATACTAAACCGACTTTAAAGCAGGACAAATTCTATGCCATCATGCAGATCAAAGAAGAGCTGTACCAAACCTCTCTCTTCAGAAACCTTTGAAAGCTATCAGCTCTGCAAATAACTCTGAAATCTCTAAGAATACTTACTGAAGTATACAGTTGCTATCAAAAGCAAATCTGCTGTCACACAAGTCAAACATCAATTCTTTAGGGAGCCCCTCTTCCTGCTACTCTTACAAAGAAAAGCTGTTTGCAAGCTGCTCTCCTTTGTGTCCCTATCACTACCACAGGACATAAAAATAGTTAAGAATTTATGCCATATATTGTTCAGCCTGTTATTTTTGTTGTGTTGATTAGTATTAGAGTTCAACATTGCTTTGGATCTCTCGGTAAATCTTACATAGATAATAAATTACCAGATTAATAATAATCTCATGACTTCTCTGTCAAGAGAAGGGAGGAGAAGGGAGGAGAAACATGATCTATTTTAACAGCTTGAGGTAAAAAAGACAAGATATTTGGTTCAGTTGCCTGAATTTCAGTTCTTTTACACGCTCTAGGGTACTCCATTTGATCCATCAAGATGGCACTTCAGAAAAGTGTGGAGGTGTTTCAGTTATTCTACGGCATCTTTGAGAGCTCTGGAAGTCCGAGTAAAGGCTACTGAACTGAGTCTTTGATTGTCACATCCTAAAGAAGACACTACATCTGGTCAGCTAAAAAGATCTCTAGACTCCGTTAACTGTACTGTAACTACATTTGCAATAGTCATCTGAGTTGCATTTATGATGAGATATTGGTATTTAAAAGCTCTTTAGTTGAATCTGAAGGCACATATCTAAATTGGGTCAAGAGAATTGCACTTCAGAAATGATTACTGTAAGCATCTAGGACAGGATACAGTTGCTTAAACATGGACATCTATTCACACTTGACATGCTCTAAGGCACTTTATAGATACGATACTGGACCAATGGGAAATTCACATGCCTCTCAAGCAGTATTTGGAGACCATGCAGAACATGAGAGACTATGCTCAAATTACACAAGTTGTCTGTTCTCTGGCAACTGGAATCTATCCATAAAGATACATGAATCCCAGCCAAGCTGCTTTTATGTAACAGCTCAAGATTGATCAAAACCTATACTTAGACTAATGTTTTCCAAGGGTGTATAGTACATAATAAGCAATTTTTTGTTAATATTTGATACATTTGAAGATTACACAATAACTTGTACATTTGCAATATGGTAGCTTTCTAAACAGCTGTGGACTGATGTATGTTCTTCCGTACCTTGATGGAGGTGGTTAAGAAGGTGATGATTTTTAACTTGGACCTGAAAGAGAGGACATGCACTCATGTTCTTGTCATCTGACTGTTTAAGTAGTTGGTAACAAAGATCTAACAGTAGAGATGACATCTTCTCAAACAATCTTTTATCTGTAACTGGCTTTTTAAACCACCACTATAAGGAGGTTATTATGAAAATGAACATTGACTTCCGAGGCAATAAGGAGAGATACCAGAATCCATTCTGATACAGAAAGGATGGTGATTTTGGGGATTTAGCAGGCTATGAAGACCAGAATACCTTATTCTTAAAGAAAGCGTGAGCTACAGTGACATGGAGACAGCAGGGAGAGTGGAAAAATATTCCGTATGCAATGCAAACAAAAGAAAGCAGACTAAATCATATCTCAGTAAAGGAGAAAGCACATTCTTCCCTTTGTCAGTTAATATGATTCCTTTTGTTTCGACTTCAGGAAGCATATACAACCTGTAGGAACTCAGGCTGTTGAAAGGAAAGCCTGGACTTCATGGTTATTTTCCACTTCTTTTTAAAATTAACAATATCGTAGTCAATATCTGTGACCAACTTTTGATATACCAAAAATAAGACACAATAAATTCAACACATTTCTTACCAAGTAAACAAGAGACCTGACATCACTGTTGACCTTTACTACAGAAAACTTTTTTCAAACTTTTCCCCCAGCCTTTTAGTTTTCTTATTTTTTTATAGTTCTTACACTAAAGAGATATAAGGAGTATTGGCAGATAATTACATTAATAATATATTTATAGTGTTGGGGTTTTAAATATTTCTTGAGCTAAGTTCCCCTCACAACATGATCAGGAATTTTCATTATTAATTACACCTTGTAAAGCTAAAATAATGTCACACTCACTTGTATATATCCATGTAAGTTCAACATACTTAGTAAATCTATAGATTTCCTTTAAGAAAAAGTTACATTTTATAGTGCAGATACAATTGTATTCTGTTTACTTTAAAATGTTCAGTAGTAAAAATTGCTGATTGTTTTTTGGCTATCTAATCCCTCTCAGAACTTTTAATAGTACTTTAAGTGTAAATAATGTATTTCCAAATGTATCTTTTTAGATTTTGTAAAAACTTCCATAAGTAATGTAAAGTTTGATATTTTTTTCTTAGCTTTTTTAATATCCACAGTAAAATATTGGCCTTTCTGCTGCCTGTAGGATTTCATATAATAATCGTCATTCTTTATGTTATCTAGTGATGAGAGAGAAGCTGTATGAGTCTTCTGTTGGCAAAGTAGAAGAGCAAGAGCTCTGTACGTGACAAAACCCCCTGTTGGTTTATCTGTTGTTTGTTTTCTCTTTTTTTAAAAGCATCTACATGTATTATATGCAGCTGTGCCATGCATCAAAAATCAATTTTTTTCTGCCTTCTAGGCATCATGCCTATTTCATTCTTACTCTTGTGAAATGCAAGAGTCAACAGAAACTAACAGCAACCACAACCTGACAAAAGGTCTTAAGTATCTAAAATGATCTACCATACCATAGCAAGAAATAGAATAGGCCATGGTCTTAGAGCTCATCTATCAGGCTCTTCTGCCTATTTAGATTTGTCTGGCCAAGGTTTTTAAACATTTTTCAGCTAAGTTAATTGATAAAGAATGTGTTTGTTAAGTAATAAAGCTGTAAATGCTGGCCTATGCATTTGCAAAAGCTTGTTCTAGTGGTAGTTTTATGATCTTTTCCTCAGGATTGAGAAAAATGCCTGAATGTAGTAATAAATAAATGTTAAATACTGGAACTGGAGATATTTTATATCTGTGAGCTTCCTGCTAAGCATAACACTCTACAACAGCTTTGACTGAATGGTGTTTTTCTTCTTTTAGGTGGGTTTTTTTTGTAATTTATAAAAATTATTTGTAATACTAATCATCCTACTTTTACATCTTCTGCAAACTGAGGAAATTCAATCTCTGTCATCCCAATCATTGTTACAACATGACTGACATGGCTTGATCTGGGTGGGTTTCCATTTAGTATGTCTCTCTTACCTGCATTAATCTTTTCAAGAAGAATATTTCTGGGACAAAAATAAATGCATAATAGTAAGCTCAGTGTATGGAGCTATGATTTTACATCATTATCTTTTACTTTATTCTGAGAAATGTTTAAATACAGGAAATCTGAGTGTGTCAGCACTTTGGGGTGTTTTATTGGCTCAAGTTAGAATTAGATCTCAGTAAAGAGAGTTAGGTATTTCATTACTTAAAAAGATAATGAGTGATACTCAACTAAGACTTGAATGAGACCCGACTCAGGTGATAAATTTAAGAAGCTGAATTAGAGTTCTCAACTTTCAATAGTCCCCAATAAGAGACAAGTCCCTCTGTATACACAAATATAATGCTAAATTTAACCTGATACAGAGACTTGTTGACTTTTTTGGGTTTTTCTTTTTTGGTTTTATTTTGAGGGGTTTAGCGCTTTTAGGCATTTTTTGTGTGTGTTGGTTGATTTAGATTTTTTATCTTTTTTTTGTTTTGCTTTATTTTCTCCTACAAAAAATAAATGAATATACATATTATTTTGTGACAAAGGTTATTAGATACACTGTTGTAATGAGAACATGCCTCTGAGTGGTAGCAAACGCAAAATGAGACCATGAGGTGAGGTCCATAATTAATTTTCGACACAAAGACACATAAATGACTCATATGGGAGGATTGGACCAGGTTTCTAATTGTTACTCTTTGAAAGCAAAATAGCAAATGGTAATTCAGTAGCTCAGGGGTAGAGGGGGAATGAACAAGCTAGGAAATGTATATTTTTTAGGTGCTGAGCAAGAAATATCCTCATTAATTTACGTAATCACCTACAATGGATAACTTTTAGAATGATATCTCATCTAGATGATAAACTTTAAATGCTCTGATCTGTGAAATGATTATGTTGGGAAGCATTTGAATCTACTTAATGTGAAACTGAGATTCTGTAACAGGCTATTCTTGACTACTAACTAACCAATTTAAGCAGTTTTGGTTTTGTAACTGATATGTTACGGTCAGTAGATAGCATTCCTGGAATGTTTTGTCCACAGCCATTTCAGTTTGTCTGGCAATTATTTTATAAAGGTGTCAACAGCAGGAAAGCCATAATAAAAACAATACAGAAGACAAAGTATATTCAATAATTAAAAATATTTTAGAAGCTGTAAAATCATTTTAACATTTGAAATTGCTAAATTTGTTTAGTAAAAATGGCATGTATTTTCATTTAAGTGAAGGTTTAGGTAGTGGTAGAAGAATTTTTCTTTCATTATCATGCTCCTCAGAAAATAAAATACTAAAAATTTTCTCATTTATTACTCACTCATGGTAATACTTATGAGTGAGTATCTTGAATAGGTCAGAAGATTAGGTTTGTGATTAGATCTTCATTCTAATTCACGGATACATAAAGGTGGAGTCCCTAGCTCCATCAGAATCCTCCGATCTATGGAGTGCACTATCTCTTCAATAAATCTAATGAAAAATAGCTTCCATAACTATTAAGATTTATCCAACAGGCTCTTATTCTTCCTGCACATTCCAACTATCAGTAAAGCATCATATAAAAATTCCATTTTGATTTTTATTTTATTTTATAAAATTGGCATCTGACTTCAAGAAACTTAGAAGTATCAATAATTTCATATATTTTAGGTCGTCTATTAGCATTACTGAGATTTTTTTTTAAATCTGGAAGATAGAATTTACTGTAATTCTCTCAGCTTGGTAGCAGTATAGAAGTTAATTTTTAAGATAATCTTGGGTTTAACTCCTCAAAAAAGCAAGACGAAAAGTAAAACTATTTGGGTTATTTTAGTTGCAGTTTGTGAGCAAAGTAGAAAAATGCAGAAGGTGTTATATACTCTACATAGCTCTGGGCCAGCCAAAACAAAATGTTACCTAATAATCCAATTTTCACATGAAAAACAATTACAAAATACAGCTTTTTCCTTTAACATAAGGCCATAGAAGTACAAAGCACTGTTACATATACATTCTTATATATATATCAATGTGACCTTTTGATTTGTATTTAATACAATTGTTAGAAAAAACAATCCCATGCCAGCTTGGAGTTAGAGCATAATGGGGGAAAAGAGAGATGTGAATCCCTTTGTAGCTTGTTCCTAGGATTGCTTTGTTTGGTCTTTGTTACTGTGGCCAGGACCCTGAACTCTGTCTCTTCGTACCAGTTTCTTAAGCTTTAAGGAATAAGGTTATCATTGGGTGTTCTTTTTTCCTCCTTTTTCTCCCCAACTTAGGAAGTTGTAGTACTAGTAGTATACAATACAATATCAAAGAGATAGATGAAAAAATACTTTCTTTACATCACATTTCCCCACACTTCAAAAAAAGAATGATATTTAACTTAATTAGGGCACTGCACCTGCAACCTTCTACATCCAAGGAAACTCATTCTGTACCTCATACATTTTAAAAGTGCTTCACTAATAAGACCGTTATATTCCCGAATGACACTGTAAGAAGATGGGGGTAATTACAATGATATTTTGTAGAGAAATTAATCATATTAGCAGACAAAAGATGTAACTTGAGAAATCCTTCTTAATTAAGCCCTTCAATGGCTTTAAACTTAATTCCTGCATCCAGAGAAAGCATTAAGAATATGGTGCTGAACAACGTTATCAAAATGGAACAGATAAGAGTGTATGCAGAGACAGAACTCTGTGCCCAGAGAAAAATCATTTGCAAAAGAAATTTAATGGGCAGTGCTTGGGTTTTCAGTTTTACCATATTCTCAGATCTATGATACACGTGCAGCACTAACAGAAGAGACACATGCGCTGCTCCCTGGCCTTGAAGCCAAATGGTGCTACTTCACACCCTCTGCAAGCAGGGCTAACCCACTGTGAAGCACCTCACTTGGAGAAAGCCGGTTGGTAAGATTTGGAGCAGAACCAGGAAGCACCCTACGGAGGAATTTGTGCATATATTGGGATCCAGTGCTTTAATACTTTTTCTCCTTTGTTTTGTTTAGCAGTGTAGATATACCCATCAATACCTAAATCATGGTTAGGTACATATGGGTGAGTAGTTTTGTGTATATCCCGTAGACTTATTGCTTCACTGCCTGGCGTAATTCATGAGACGTGAGCGTTACAGCAGATTTTGGTCTATGGTAATTTGCCCTGCAGAGCTTCATTGCTTGGTTAACAGTGCAGGAGCTTGTTCTTTCAGCTTTAAAATCACTTTGTTCTGGTCTTGGTATGCTGAGTACATGAAACACAGTTTCTTGGCACTACACAGTCAAAAACGCAATTTTCACCTGATTTAGACTAAGGAATCTGAGGAGTGTTATGTAATTATTTAATATCATATCTTTGGTGTATTAGGTATGTTAATCAGCAAGTTCTTTTCACACTGACATATTACGGTGAAAAAAAAAGGGATGAAATGCAGGCATTCTCATTGAGTCAAACTTTCTACAGTTTTAAGTACCTATGTAGGATGAAATGTGGTGGAATTTTAGCCCCAAAATGTCTAGTACATAAAACAGATGTCTGTTTAGTCAGTAGTTTCCCTTCCTTATGTTCTCTTTCAGTGATTCATATGCCCTCTAATGCTTGAACCACCAGCATAAACAAATATTTTGCAGTTACAGTTTTCTCTATCAGAGTCACAGTTAGTGTAGTTCTCTTTCCTTAAGGAAAAAACACAGCTTGCTACTAAATTTGCTAGTAATTCCCACAGAGTCTGTTAGTAGTTGCATATATGAGTAAACATTTTTTTTCTTTTTTTTTCTTCTTTTTTGCTGTGAAGGTGGTGAAATACTGAAACAGCTTGCCTAAGAAGGTTGTGCAGTTACCATCCTTGGAGATACTCAAAAACCATCTGAACATAGCTGTAGGTGGCCCTTCTTAACCAGGGCTGTTGAAACAAATGACCTCTAGGCATCCCTCCCAATCTCAACTATTCTGTGATTCTAGGATTCTGCAAACTTAGGTGTTTTGTCTATATCCCTAGGTTGTAGCAGGTATGTGTATGTTTAATTAAGTTGTCTCATATGCACTGACTGGCATTTATTTATACCTTTTGTGTTATTTTTAGCTAATGGCCCCACAAGACTAGTCTCATGTTTTCACAGGTTCCTGTCTCTGGTTCTGTTACACAAGGAAAGGTATCTTCTGTGTATTCACATTGGCTACTATTTTTATTATCTGATCCAGCTGAATATACTGTCATATTAAGACTTCGTTATGATACTTTAAAATCTCCAGGTATGTTCTTTTGGGTTTGAGTGGGGCTTTTCTGTTTGGTTTGGGTTTGGGTTTTTTGGTGTGGTTTTTTTCTAGAAACACTGTGTGATTTTTATTTTTTTTTTTCCTTCATCAACAATTTGTTCTCTAAAATAAAACCTGGAGGTGGTGGCTTTGTGGTGTTTTACTTTAGAAAACTGAATTTAGAAAGACTATAAGGTAATTTACTTTTTCCCTCAATACCTTACAGATGGGTGTTTAGAGGTTTTTTGTTTGTTTTGGTTTTTGGTTTGGGTTGTATTTTTTGACAGTGGTTGTATTTTTTGACAGTAGTATTCTGCTGTTGTGTAAACCTACTATTTCAGGTAATTCTTCTGCTTTGTTTCTTGTGTAATTAAACTGAAGAAGTTCTGCTACAGGAATTTCTCTTTTATGTAATTGAACAGCTCTAAGATCCTACGATGGAGTTTTCCAATTGTTCAGTTCCAGACTTGTTAAAAATTTGGGGGTTAGAGGTTTCTGAATTTTAATAACTATTTCTATGTACATACCCCTGAAGATGTTTGTGTTTACGGAGATGAACACACTTATGCCCGAAACCCATCATTGTTGTAATATAATACATTTTTCTGTGTGAAAATGGGTTGGTTAGTAATTAATACTGAAGACATTGGCCTGTATGTAAGTGCCTAATGCTATGTATAATGTGGAAAGGCTTTTGAGAGGTCTGAAAAAAGCTGTGATGCAGGACGAAAATCAGAGTAACAACTGTAGGTGAGACAGGATACTGCAAGGTGTTGCAAATGGCATTCATCCTTTGTGCAAGGAAAACAATTCGGTACACATGTTATGATAGAAAAAAAACTAATAAAAGTGTTGGTTCACTTTGCCGTAGTTATTTAGTTAAAAATATCTTATATTCAACAAGCTGTTAGGAACTCCTAGACAAGATTCCAAAGTAATGTTTGGAACCACAAATGAGCTTCCTTACTGAAGCATCTGCTCCTGCAGTGAGAATCGTCACGGAACTTAAGACATATAGGAAAACTCAGTAGCTTAGACAGAGTACTAAACTGTGATTTGATAGATCCAAAGTTATCTAGCATGGAACTAGCTCATAATAAAATAGTTCTATATGGTCCCAGCCTTTTCTGGAGTAGCATGTGGAGATCATGAGAAAAATCCTTAGGTGCCATTGATGACATTGCACATCCATATTTGAGGAAGCTCATCTTTGTCCTTAGGAAACATCCATAACAAGTAAAGTACCTTTAGAGAATGATTGAATTCACCCAGAGTCTTTTCAGTGTTTTTTCAGTGTTTGAAAGAAATGAGTGCTATCATGAACGCAGTTCCCACGGAAATCCTTACGTTCCCAGGAAGAGTAAACTATAATTTTCCATGGTGTTGTTTGCTTAAAGTTTGGAGGTATATGCAGACATGAAGGTGCCTGCTATGAACTCTTTCACAAAAATATGTATGAGTAACATATATAAATTCTGTTTCATCTGACAATAAACTCGTTATATTTTTTTTTCATTTTACCTTTAATTTTTTACTCTTCTTTGACAAAAGGAGACATTTCATCTCCGGTTTTGGCTTTATTTTCAGGGACAGTCATCACAGAAGATACTGTATTTACACAGATTTGGAAAGCACATTGATTCTCCAGCATTCCAGTAGACATTTTGTTGAATCAAATGTTCAATGACCACAGAGGAGGAGACATTCACAACTGAACTTCCTACTTGACCTCTTTTGAAATTAGTTAGAGAAATAATAATTTCTGGGGTACAATTGGACTTCATATTAAGATGGACATGTATAAAAGGAATGTAAGGCACTTGTTCATATATGAATTTGTACGTTAAATATATCTAGAACAGGTTAGATAAGTTATACCGCTTATGCTTTTAAACATATCAGAATTATTTTTTCCAGTCTCTGAGCTACTCTCAAGTTCTTCTTGTCTTCTATGTGGCTTGTTTGTTGCTTTGAGGTCTTTTTAAAGAATTTCACAGGTGTTTATATTCTTTTTGTGATGTGGAATGTTTGTAAGATTTCACAGTAGCAGTACTGATTTCATAGCAAACTTGATTTTGACATTTTACTTTTACATACATGAGTTACATCCTATTAGGACACATATATATGTCTTTCCATTTATTTTTTTTTGGTGGGAGGGTGGAGGAGCATTGTTGTACTCATAGGACTTCTCTTTTTTTTGTCTTTGTGGCTTGTGTGAGTGAAATGGTTTGCTCTGTGATATTTTCTACATTATTCTCTCAATGTGCATTTTCACAATAAAATATAAACCTCTTGCAAAGCTGTAGCTGTAGCTTTTCCTCATAATTTCTCTTTCAGCACTTTATCTGAATGAATGCTTAGCTTCTCCTTACTTCTGAACATCAAACTGTTGGCCACAACATTCTTCTTCCCTAGGAATGCAGGTAATTTTGTGTATTGGGCATTTCTATGTTCCTTTTAAATGTCTTTGTGCTCTTACTAAATCTCCTATTGTCAAGTTTACTTGTTTTAGTCAAGCCCTAAACTACTTTATGTAATGAACTTTGGAAAACAAAACATATTTTGATCAGCATCTGCATCACCCATTCATCTGCTGCTTCAGAACTTCATGTTTTTCCATAGTGTTTTTAACAGAGTCTGATTTTGAAAAAAGTCCCATTTCTCTCTCTTCTTCTTCTTCTTCTATTTTTCCCCCTTATCTGTTTAATTGAAATTGTTATTAAACATCTAAAACATATAGATGATCCTTGCCTTTTTATCTGATATTTATATTAGAAAATGAGCATTCTTCTATTTTATTAAATTTTGTTCAAAAATCTGTGCAAAGCATGCATTTACTTCATTCTGTGTGAAATATATTCATCAATGACCTGGGTGAGGGATAAAAAAACACTGTCAGCAAGTTTGCTGACAACACAAAACTGGGAGGAGTGGCTGACACACCAGCAGGCTGTGCTGCCATTCAGAGAGACCTAGACAGGCTAGAGGAATGGGCAGGGAGAAATCTTATGAAGTTCAACAAGGGCAAGTGCAGAGTTTTGCACTTGGGAAAGAATAACCCCATGTGCCAGTATAGGCTGGGGATTGAACTGCTGGAGAGCAGTGTAGGAGAAAGGGATCTGAGGGTTCTAGTGGACAACAGGGTGACCATGAGCCAGCAATGTGCCCTTATGGACAAGAAGGCCAGTGGCATCCTGGGGTG
>NW_009713059.1:0-769 GCF_000703405.1 Apaloderma vittatum | reverse complement strand
AAGATCCCAGTTCAGCCAGGTCCATCGTCTTTCCCGCCAGCTTGTAGTATAGCACATAAGGATAGCCATTTAAGAGCCTTTAAGACTTCCTTCTTGAAAAATGTCCAGCCTTCCTGGACCACTTTGCCCTTCAGGACTATCTCCCAAGAGACTCTCTCAACCAGTGCCCTTGGCAGGCCAAATTTCCCCCTCCTGAAGTGCATGGCAGTGGTTTTCTGACCCCTCTCCTTACTTCACCAAGAATCAAGAACTCTATCATTTCATGCTCACTAAGGCCAAGATGGCCTCCAAGCACCACATCACTCACCAGTCCTTCTCTAATTAATTAGAAGCAGCTGGTCTAGTGAGACACCTCCCCTGGTAGGCTCACTTACCAGCGCTGTCAGGAAGCTATCTTCCACACACTCCAGGAACCTCCTAGACTGTTTCCTCTCTGCTGTGTTGCATTTGCAGCAGATGTCCGGTAAGTTCAAGTCCTCCACGAGAACAAGGGCTGGTGATTGTGAGGCTTGTGCCAGCCACTTGCAGAATGCTTCATCTGTCTCTCTATCCTGGTTAGGTCATGCCTAGACTGCTATGCAATAGTTTCCAGCTCCTTCTGTTTGTTTCCCATGCTGCAGGCACTGGTGTAGATGCACTTGAGCCGGACTATTGATTTTACACCCAACATTAGCATGCTGCCCCTAGTTTCTTCTCTAATGAGCCTGGTTTTATTCCCTTTCCCCTTCAAAACCTAGCTTAAAGCCCTCTCCATGAGCCCTGCCAATTC
>NW_009713058.1:0-12081 GCF_000703405.1 Apaloderma vittatum | reverse complement strand
TCCCTTCCAACCCCTAACATTCTGTGAAATTCCATCTGTGATTCTGTAATCCTATTAGTATTCAGAAAAATGGAGTGCAGAAAACAGATTAAAACTATAATATTAACCCTGTGCTCGTAAATATCTGCAGCCAAATATTTCCTCTTCTTGTCTCGGTCTGTCACAGTAGGAACCTGAGGAAATACATATGGTCTTAATATCCTGAACACTTCACATTCACTTTTATTAACATAAAATCTACATGCCTTAAGCTATTATAATCACTAAGCTCAGAATCTATTATCTGGGAAGTCATATGCTAACATTTTAGTTTCACTATCAAATTTGTATTAAAAAACCCCCCTCACTCACCTGCAACCTTACAACAAAATGCTCAGGCGAAAACCACAGAGGATTACAAGTCTCACAGAGGCTGGTATGTGCCTGCTGAGACAGTGGCACAAGTGAAGATGGCTTCAGGTAGCGGAGATATTTGCAATTAGAAACATTCTTATAGCAGCACAGCTGGTGATGACCAAAAAGCACTTTTGTTGCTTTCTGTTATCTTGGTGATAGCAGCAGTGAGCATCTGAGCATAGTGGTAGTAGAGGCTAGGAGCAAACAGCTTATTATGGTTCTTACAATAAGGTAGACAAAAAAAATAGTCATCAGTCAGCAGTGCAAATTTGCAGCCCAAAAAGCCAATCACATCTTGGGCTGTATCAAAAGAACTGTGGCCAGCAGGTCAAGGGAGCTGATTCTGCTCCTCTGGTCTGCTCCTTTGAGACCCCAGCTACAGTACTATGTTCAGCTATAGAGCCCCCAACAGAAGGAGGATATAGACTTAGTCAAGTAGTCCCAGAAGAGGGTCACAAAGATGATCAGAGACTAGGCAACATCCCCTATGAGGACAGTCTGAGACAGTCAGGGTTGCTCAGTGCAGAAAAGAGAAGGCTCTATGGAGACCTTACAGTGACCTTCCAGTACCTGAAGGGGGCCTGCTTGAAAGCTGGGGAGGGACTCTTTATCAGGGAGTGTAGTGATTGGGCAAGGGGTAAAGTTTCTAAACTGATAGTAGACTTAGACTAGATATTAGGAAGATCTTCTTTTCTGTATGGTTGGTCAGACACTGAGTCAAAGTGCCCACAGCAGCTGTAGATGCACCTGTCACAGAGGCACCTCTTAACTACTCAAAATGAATTTACTCCAGGCAGAAAACTACACAGCTCTCAGAGAGACCAAAGTACTTTACAGGTTCAGATGCTGGTTAGAAACATAATACAGCAGAATTTGACTTAAAAATTTACACATTTCACAAATACTTTTAGAAAGGCAACCCAAAACATGCGCATCCTCACTCACAAAAAGGAAAGCCTCCTACTCAAGGGTACCCAGAGAAGGGGATTATCACTCACAGAGGCAATTACTGACTCAACAAACATATCCAGAAGTATCACTCACCAGAGAAGGGGGAGAAGGTGAGTGCTTATTAAGCCCCAGGAAGTTTCCTTGGACAGCACCCCAATTCACACAGAAACCTCCCCAAACCACAGAGTCACTTCTCCAGAGAAAATCAACTCACAGCAGTTCTCTAGCAAGGCCCATTTACACCCTTCTCAAGCCTCACCTGTGGTCAACTCTAATTAGCTGGAGGCCAGGGCACAAAAGGCAAGAGGAGTACCTGAAGCAAAATTATCAGGTTTTAAAAGCTGTCCTTCTCAGGTCTTTGGTGTTTTTTTTTTATTTCTATCAAGGCAGATACAAACTGCCACAGCTCCCTCCCTGGAAGCATTCAAGGCCAGGCTGGATGGGGTTTTGAGCAACCTGGTTTAGTGGGAGTTGTCCCTCCTCATGGCAGAGGAGTTGGAACTGGGTGATTTTTAAAATTTCTTCCAACTCAAACCATTTGATTATTCACTTTGTTGTGCTATTTAGAAATCTTTCTGGAAATAATCTTTATTTGAGGTGGAGATTGGAGGGAGTAGAAAACTAAGGAAAATAACTGCAAGGAGCTACTCAGCCTGGGGCAGAGTGGAGAACAGAGAGCCACGTTGAAGAAATGCTCCTCCAGGAAGGCTAAGCCACAGGAAAGGATGTCATATTGCTGGTCCCTGAAATGAGTACTTCTCATTTAGAATTCTTTCCCAAGTCTATGTTTTTTTTTCCTTCATCAAGGGCCATGGGAGTTCTTGTTTCATCTGCAAACAAAAGGCAGGATTATTACAAACTCTGAATTTAAGTTTATATTCCCATTACTGCACCCAAGGAAGAATCATATCTCCTCTCTTATTAAGCCAAAATGAAAAGTTGCAAGAAATTGCTGTGCTATTTGAAAGCTTCTGTTCATGTGGCATATATTTTCACTAGAGCCCCTTTCTTGAATAGAAAGGATTATTTTTTTAATTTGAATGCACACTCTCCTTGGAGAAAGTGAGATAATTTCAGCTTACTTAGTAGAGTGAGCAGATTGGATTTTTTTTTTCTCTTCTTTTAGTTGTTTTGTTGTGTTTTTTTACAATGTGTAAATTACTTGTCTTTTTTTTCCTCCATTCTCCCTTATGCATCTCACATCAGGCAGGAATTTAGTTAAGTTACTGTCTGTCATTACGAGCAGAGCAAATGTATAATGCCTTTAGCAATCTCTTTTTAGGGGCTGTTTTGTTTAACTCGTTGATTCTCTTTTAGTTATCTGCATTTATTTACTTCCTTCCCTAGGAAACACACAGCTTTCATCAGCTGTGTGACAAACACCTATTTATAAAAGTGGATTTAAATTAATCTAGGCTGAAGTAATTTTTAAGTTAGCTTCTGTACCCCCCAAATCCTCTTGACATAAACCCTTAATTTGAAGTATTCACAACTTAGAAGATGTAAAAGCTGAAGTTATATTTAAGTCACATTAAAAATTACTCAATGAAAATAGAATGAAAACACAGAACTTTCTGACTCTGAGTGCATACTGAAGTGAGATAACATACTTCACTAAGATTGTGTGGTAATATTTTTTTAATATATATATATAATAGATACAAATAAACAAATCATTACAATTCTATATATTAAAAAGAATGAAAAAATCAAAATATATATTAAAATTATTCTTGAAGAATCCCTTCTAATATGTTTTTTACTTAGTAATCCCCTATCTACACAAACATTACTCACTATCAATTAGGGTTTCAGAGGCATATGTCTCTTTCTTGAGCATATACATGCCATTTCTTATGAACTAAGAACAACAATAATCTGTGTACAGATGTGCACATTCTACATTTGGTATAATTTTTCAGCAAAGACTTCAGTGTTTAATCACATTTGCTGTGGGCAGACATGCATAGTCGAGGCAATGACACTATACATCCACAGGGAGATCTGATTGCTGAAGCAGAGTATAAGAATTTATTTTAGGAGAGCACACAAGCTCATTTATATCTGCAAATATGTCCTTAAGCCTCACTGAAACTGAAGCAAAAAGGTTGAAGAGAAATAATTCTGTAACCTAGGACATCACAACAGACACAGCACTTTGCAAGATAGCACCTCACTCTTAGGATCTCTAGATATTACCATAATAAAAGCAAACAACACTGATTTCAGAGAATGGGTAGCAATTTCTTAACTACATTCTATTTCTTTTCCAGGATGTAATTTGCTCCACAAAAAAAAATGCGGGGGAAAAAAAAAAGGAAGCCTTCTGCACTTTTGAGATGTGACCAATCTTGGTACTGAATGTATGTTCTCCTGGATATTCTTTTCAGGTTATACAACACATAGAGTACATGGGCACTCCTGAATACAAATGACAATAATTTTAGTCAGAAAGATGAGAACGAGAAAATAGATCTCTGAGAAAAACAAAATTTACCAGTAATACTAGCTAAAAAGAGGAAAAGAAAAATCAAGAGAGAATAGTTCAGGTCTTCACAAAAAAAAATTGGACAGTTCAGAGCCTGCACAGGAAGATATGCCATTATCTATAAAAAAGAAGAGAAATGCTAAACAAACATGACTGAATAGTTTGACATGAAAAAACCACACATTGTTGCATGAGTAAAATCTACTTAGCTACTTAGGATTGATTTTGCTATCGACAACCAAAGGAAAAAACATAGGCAGTAGAAATAAAGAGATAGAGATGTAATGAAAAAGATATACAGGCTTCATGTTATACATTTTCTCTTTTAAAATCTCTTTCAAAAGCAAATGAGTAATGTAAAAAATTTTAATAAGTAAAGCACTTGTAAAATTACCCGTAACTTAGCCAATGACTAGAAAAACACCAAAGTATTTTACTGTACAGTTGTGGAGCAAAGATAATAAAAAAAATGCAAGATATATGCCACGACTCTTGAGAAGTGAGCTATTGTATTTCTGTATGATGTGTTGGAAAGGCGATTTTATGAATCATCAGCAGCACAGAAGATTAATAGGTTTTGCACTGTGTTAAAATTAAACCGATTATTTCTTTTAAGCCTAAGTGAGAAAACAGGCATTTGTTTAGCCTTTTGAAAACTTGTAAATTACAATGCATGACTATGTTATGGATTTGTAACATAAGAAACAAAGAGGATATGAACTATAGCTCAAACTTTTACTACGAAACACAAATCTTACAGTCTTTATGCTGTTTCTCAATTCCTTAGTTCAGACAAGGCTCACCTGAAAGGGCTTAGGGAGCTAGCAGTGACATACTAGAGGTTAGAGCTCTGAATGCCTGCTTGGAGAGGCAGCCACAGTCCCCCCCTGAAAAGATTATACATTGTAGGTGGTGCTCTTGCACCTGTTCTCACAAAGAGTGCTCCTACAGTGTGTAGGATGACACAAGCAGGTCCCATCTTTTTGAAAAGATGAATATTTCTTCAGCCTTTGAAAGCCTATGAACTATAAGCAGGTAACTTTTGCCTATGGAAATTCAGAACCTGGATTAAAATAGAAGCATTTTTAAAGACCAGCCAACTACATTTCTTAGCTCTAAAACTTTGTGAAAAGCATAGATTTGGATGCTGACAGAGAGAAGAAATGCATTAAGTTGTGTAGAGTGCAAAAGAGGGAGGAAGACTTAGATAAGTCAGTTGTACTCCATTCATCCTTTGACGGGCTCAAACTTGTATCCCAAACAGCAGACTATGCTGTGTTAGTCTAACAGTATAACCTGCTTTCAGACTTCACAAAGGACCTAATTTATGTCATATTTACACTTAAAAGATGGAGCTCTTCTGAAAATCTAGCCTTTTGCTTTAACTGTGTTTCTCATAAAATACCAGCTCAGAATTCAAGACCAGAAACTTTACGCAGAATAGAAAAACTGAAGATACTATAAACAGTGCAATTTTACATGAAGCTTCTTGTTATTCAAGAAATATTCGGTGAATTTTGAGTAAAAAAGGCACAGAATGATCATTCTTACAAGTTTAAGGAAGTCACCTCACAGATCCATACTCGATGAATATATATATCCATTATTTGGACAAGCTATATTTGATTTGGATGGTTCAGTAACCATATGCATTAATTATGACAATTGCCATATCTCAAGGATGCTGACTGTTCTGTCATTGTGTATGTGCTCACATATTCTTCTAGTCAGCCTGCACACTGTGAACTTTCATTAAGGGAACAGGAATTGATCGAATGTTGACTGCTGCATGAACTTTTACCTTCTAAGATGATTGTTTCTGGACTTTGTGCACTTTTTATTTCCTCTAATATAAAGTTATAATCCTTATCTCTTCCAAAAGCCAATTGTATCCTGGACTGCATAAATACTGAGGGGCGGAAACTGATTCTTCTACTCTGCTCTAGTCTAGTCTAGTCTAGTCCACTCCCAGGACACCCCACCTGGAGTAGTGCATCCAGTTCTGAGACCTTGGGCAACAGAAGTAATCAGAGAGATGGAACACTTCTCCTATGAAGAAAGGATGAAAGAGTTGGGAGTTGTTTAGCCTGAAGAAGGCTCTAGGAAGACATTATTGCAGCCTTTCAATATATAAAAGGGGCTTATAAGAAAGATGGGACTGGTTTTTTTTACCAGGGCCTTTAGGATAAGGGGCAACAGTTTTAAGTTAAGGAAGGGTCATTTCAGGTTAGATATAAGGAATAAGTTCTTTACTATGAGGGTGGTGAGGCACTGGAACAGGTTGAGTAGAGAAGTTGTGGATGCCTCATCCCTGGAAGTGTCCAAGGCCAGGTTGGATGGGGCTTTGAGCAACCTGGCCTAATGGAAGGTATCCCTGCCCAGGGCAGTCATATTCCTTAGTAACTAATTATGAAAAGATATATTTACATTTTTGCAACATCTGGCAAAGGATGTAAGAGTTAGAGAAGAGTACTGAATTCATCATAGCCTGTAGACTTATTTTTCACTAATTTGCCTGTGTTTAAGACCTTTTTTCTCCATTGTAGCTTTTTATCAGTTACAGTTTACATAATTCATTACAAATGGTGTTGAAAACAGAATTAATGATATCAAGTTAAAGCCAAAAGTTACATGACTTCAAAATATGAAAAATAATTTCTAATTACTTTGAAAAGGGAAATGCTTTGTAAACCAGAAGAGTTTTCCTGAACCTAAAAAGCAGATTTAGTGTGAGTAATATATGACTTTAAAATAAAAATCCTGTGATAAAATGAAACAAGTTATAAGTCGATGGCACTTGGTTAATTCTTCTCTTTGTTTTGGTGTAAATTCCTTACCATTTAACATGACTAAAACAGATAAAATATGACATGACAAGTTAAGTCTTCCATGATGCTGCAGTACAGGAACATTATGTAATCTTATTTAGCACTTTGGTTATTAAAAGGCACTTCTAATTTCATGCTTTCTATGTTGGGCTTTTACTCATAATTTGAATTAGCACCTTCTTATCACAACTTACATATACTAGTGTGTATATATATATGTATATATATAGTGTGTATATATATATCTCCAGCTTGCCTGGCCGGATTTCAGTGGAAGCGGTGCTGTAGGGGTGGCTTCTGCAGGAAGCTTCTAGAAGCTTCCCCTGAGTCTGATAGAGCAAATGCCAGCTGCCTCCAAAGATGGACCTGCCACTGGCCAAGGCTGAGCCTATCAGTGATGATAGTAGAGGAACACCTCTGTGAAAACATATTTAAGAAATGGGGAAAAAAGAACTGTGTCGCACAACAACTGGTAGAGAGACAGAGGAGTGAGGATAAGTGAAGACACCAAGGTCAGTGAAGAAGTGGTGGATTGTGTTGAAGATCGTGGTGAAGCAGGCTGTCCCCCTGTAGCCCATGGGTGTGACAGAGTGTAGATGTCCACCTGTGGCCCATGGAGAACCCCACAGCAGAGTGTGGGGATGCCTGAAGGGGACAGTGACCCTGCGGGAAGCCTGCTCTGGAGCAGGTTGGCTGGCAGGACACATGCTGAAGCAGTTTCCCGCTGAAGGACTGCACTCTATGGAAAGAACTCTTGTTGGGGCGGTTTGTGATGGATTGCCCCTTGTGAGAGGAATCACGTTGGGACAGTTTGTGACGAATTGTCTCTCATGAGACGACTCGCATTGGAGAAAGGTCTGTGAAGATTGTCTTTCATGAGAAGGACCCCACAATGGTCCAGGAGAAAAGTGAGGAGTCCTCCCCCAGAGGAAGAAGCTTCGGTGGATGTGACATCGGATGAACTGACCGTAACCCCCATTCCTTGTCCTCATGCGCCACTTGGCGGGAGGAGGTGGATAAACTGGGATTGATGTTAATCCTGGGAAGAGGGATGGGGGGAGGGTGTTATTTTTTAAGAATTATTTTTATTTCTCACTAGTCTTCTCCGATTTGTTCTTTAAAACATTTAACTAATTTCCCCAAAATGGAGGGGGTTTTGCTTGGAATGGTAGATGTGGGTGATCTCCCTGTCCTTATCAAAAACTATGTGCCCTTTGATATATTTTCTCCCCCTGTCTAGCAGGGAAGGAGGGTGGTGATAGAACAGCTGTGTGGGCACCTGGCTGCTTGCCAGGGTCAAACCACTACAGCTAACTAGAGTATCACTGCTTATCTACTGCCAGATAACTTGCTGATCTATATTATCCACACTTCACACAGGAAACTACCAATGGGCATATATCAAATAACTTCATTGAATATGGCAGTACATAGAAGACTGGAATATCTAGGATTACAACTAAAACTGTGTAAGTTTTCATTAACGTTCACCTCATGCTTCCTTCCTCTGCCCCACAGGCTGAGTTAGATATACTTGTATATACTCACTGTGATACACTTTCTAGTTTTATGTATAGCCCTTACCATAATGTCATTAAAAAAATAGTATCTGACTGGTGTATACTCTAAGGCATTAAAATCCAAAGTGTTAAGGCTAATATATGTTAGATGTGATTCATACTTTGTTAAGCAATAGAGTTAAATTTCATTTCTTAAAAGTTGAGCCACAACCTTTAGTTCTAGCCCTTCTTCCAGAAAAGAGAACTATTTACCAGTAGTAGTTACTCTTTATCATTTACAAATTTGTTTCTGCACATTAATGAAACTCCAAAAGAGGATTTAATATTTCTGGAAAACAAAACAAAACAAAATTTCAATTTCAGAGCCTTTTGTAGGTTAAAAATCATATTTTGCTCAATTTGTCACCAAAACCTATTAGGTATCAGGAGGAAACGACTTTGTTTGCTGATGAATCATATTCTTTTCACATTGTTCCGATTATAAGACAAATAAAACATAGTTTTCTTATTCCATGATTAGAAAATAAGAATTTTCCTGCTCACTGATGAGCTTTTATACTGTTTTGTGAATCACTAGTGTTTCTGAATTGTGCCACAGTAGTTACACTGGCCACCTCTTCTGTTTACCTTCCATAGTGATGCTTCGCTGTGCAGTGAAGTTGATAATAGGAATCTTAAACAGACGCTTGACAGCAGTGTGTATGCTGTCCTCACTGAACATCGTTTCAGCAGTGATGATTTTGGAACCTGCCGGAAAGCATCTGTTTTCAGACACCTTAAGATATATTTTTCTAAAAGCCCTCTTATATATGGACTGTGTTAATCTATGGAGATTTTAGACATATGGTATGTTGAAGGAACTTTTCCAAGAACTTTGGAAAGTTTTAGAACATTTCTTTTCTTTATATCAAAAATAAAGAGAGATTTCGCAGAAAAATACACATCAGAAAGCTTCAAATGTTTTCTTCAAATGTTCTGTATGCAATTTATTTTTATCTTCTAATATTCTATTATTTTTTTTCATACTCCAATTACTTTGATCTAGTTAATAATTACAGTTACTTCAGCGATACTGTGCTTTTGTCTTTAACACCATTTCAAAATTAGAAGGTTAATTGTTATATAAACATTTATTTTTCATAACATTTTATATATACTCTAAGTATCGTAATTTAAGATGTGAACTTTAAAAAAATCATTAAGAAATAGAAAATTATGAAAAAAAAGTTAATGAAAACTTATCCCTTATTTTATTTTGTTAATATGTCTCCAAGAAATTATGAATTGGTTTAATCTAATTTTCACCTCTTTTACAGCTTTCTAGGCGTAATTTTTCTTTCTATAACATAAGCAGTGGACAGATATGTAATAGAATATTAGGCTAACTTTTAATGTAAGTGGGAGACAGATTATTTTTAGTTATACTAAGACATGTAAGACATCCTTCTATTACTTATATGAGTTAGGTGTAGACTTAGGTAAAGCCTATATGAAGACTCACACAACCTTTTACGATTTCTAAGTGTTTTTTGGGTTCTCTAAAGGAGATTTTAATTTTTATTAAATTCAGGGTCAAGCTTCTGGGAAAACAGTGTTTTTGAAGAGAATCAATTTCCCACTTGTAGAGTCACTATGAAATTCTAACAAAATGAAAAGTTGAGGAAAAAATAACGTTGTTGAATTTTTTTTTCCTGTGTTGATCTCATTCAGACTTGCTTTTTTACCTGGTCATTTCTAGGTGCCCAACGGGAAACATTAAGGAGGCTAATGCATCAGCTTTTGCTACCTGCAAACTAAGAAGGAAAAAAAAGACCAATTTCATGGTACAAAAATTCTAAAAGTGATAGTGGAGGTAAAAGTTTCTAAACGCCGTTACCTGCTGTCACAAATGGATCTTTAAAATCAGATAAAAGCTGATGATGCCCCTAAAGTAAAATAAACCAGGGATGACAGGAAAAGATATTTATAGCAAATGAAAGGAAAGTGCTTTGCTTTGGAATCAGGCCATAACGGAAAGTACAGCTAAGGATAATTCATTTTACGATCTTCACCAGACTGTATTAGTCCTCCTGCAATTTTTCAGAATAATAAAACGAAAATGTTCTTTCCTTGAACTTTGGGTTCAGCTTCGTTAGGGTGGGGTTTTTTTTTGTGTGTATACTGGCATTCAGATAGCAAGGAGATATGTGCCTTTTATAAGCCAAAATGGACAGATACAGATAATTAGGTTACGTGATCTGATATCTGGAAGGATCAACTAAGCTCAGGGGTTTAATACATTTGCTTCTTTAGGATGAGTCCACTGGTTTTTTAGGAATTACATTAACTAAATCTTATAAAACCAGCTGATTGAAGCTGGAAATTGTTGCTAATAGGCCTGATCAAAAGCCAGCTTGAAAGCGGAGACTCTCACTGACATCACCATTGTTGCCATCACTGACATCAATTGGTTGTAAAGGAGTCTCTAGGAATTCACAGAATGGTGATTATATTAAAAAAACACATGGAAAAAAAGTCATACTTGCATTTGAATCTTGATGAATTGCATATTTATAGAGGTTAAAATCTAAATTCACTGTGAATATCTGAGGTTTCTGTAGTATTTTAAATCTATATTCAAATACAATTTTAAAATACATATTTTTTAAAATACAATTTTAAAAATATGTATTGAATTAAGAAAACATACTTTAAAGTAATTTTCCAGCAAACTGTGATGCATTAGTGTAGTTAGTGTAGTTATAAAAGTGTCAGCTTATTTTGGAATCCCTACCTATATTTAAGAAAAAGCTAAGCCACATTAGAAGTTTCTACATTATTTTTAAGTATACTTAAAAAACAGTGAAGTTTAGTCGCATGTGTTAAAAAGTGTTTACGTGGAATTACCAGGTGATCAGCTTGTGAATAGTGTTAAAATATCTTGCATGTTCATGAATACTAAACAAATTAGATGTTGAGGGAAACATATTGCCACAACATTTGGAAAATCATCACAAGAAAATTAAACTTGATTCATAATTTTAGCTTTGATTCAGTAAAGCATGGAAACAAATGTTTACACCTAAGTGTGTTCTATCATAGTTTGCTTAATCCTGTCTGTAACGTGCAGCCAACACAAATGAGTAAATTAAAATAGAGAAGATACTAAGAAAAGCAATGTTACTGCATAAGATTTCAAGTATGGGTTTATACCTTCTGAAAAACTGGTCAGGGCAATGTGGAGATCTGTCAAGAAAACTAAAGGTCCTTGGAGAGAGCGGTATGGTAATGGCAGACTTAAAGATCTGTCTGAAAATGAAGATCATACATGATATGTTTGTTTATTATTTTTTCAATGCAAAACAGACAGCATCTGGATGGACAAAAGCCCCAAGTTTATGTCACGAGAACACCACCCATCTCGCTACTCACTTAGACCTGGTAAAGGCAAGTCAGGATTTAAGTGAAGAACAAGGGAAGTAAAAAATCCTCCCTCTGAGGAATTTCTGTTGATTCAGAAAGACTATACAAGGGTAAAAATGACATTAGAGCTTGAAAAATGTACTTCTAAGGGAAGATATGCCTATAAAAAGAGCAAAGGAGTAAATATCTCTCCTTTATTAGAATTTTCTGCCATGTACATGTGGCTAAAGAAGTGAGTATTAGTAAGAGTATACAGTTCTGATTCTGTTTTATCTGAAAATTTCTCATGATAAAATTTTGCCCTGTGCAAAGCTTTTGAAAACTCCTTCTCAGAAGGCTGACAGCAGTGGTCTGGTAACCGGAAGAATGCTTGTGAAAGAGTTTCATAAGGATTACATTTAAACAGAAAAAAATACTTAGTAACTTATTTCTATGTAAACATAGTTGTACATACACAGAGTTAAAATATCATAGAATCATAGGATGGCCTAGGCTG
>NW_009713057.1:0-25747 GCF_000703405.1 Apaloderma vittatum | reverse complement strand
AAAGTAAAAATCACTAAATAGGACTGGTTTTAGCTCAAACCCAGGACAGTTATATGAATGGGAAAGACTATTTTTTTAGTTTTTCACCTTCATTAAAAGTCCCTATCTCCCAGTTGTCTCCCAGGACTCAGAAAAGCCATCAGCACCAAGAATACTGAATCTGAGAAGTTTAATACAATCTGTTGCTCTGAGAGTGCAACTAGTGATATTAAATACTCGGATTTTACAGACCAGAGAATATGCGAGATAAATTCTTGAATACTTTATGAATAAAATGGATTTGTGCTACTTTTTGAAGGTATATTCCTGATGCAGAGTTTTCTCTGACCAGTTTCATGTCCGTTTTTAAATTCTAGACAGAATTATTTAAGTCTGAGCACTACATACTTTCCTCTCACCTCAACAGATACTGTTCTCAACACCAGATACTTAATTCAAAAAGAAAACAAACTCCCCCTAAATCTTAATATATTGTGTCGGACCAAAGATAAAATTTTGCAAATGTTACAAGCTGAAAACAGCACTTTATACAGTGGTATAAAACATACCATGAACAGATATTTCTACAGCACAACTTTTAGTTATTGAAGGTGCTGCTTTAAAGAATTGCAATCTCATAAATAATCATCTTCCACAGCTTTAGCGACCTATTCAATGAATAACAAATTTTACTCTTGTAAGACTAATTTCAAACTATCTTGATCAGTAGAAGCAGTATGTAAAGTTACTTTACATATGTATCACATTAGTGAATAATTCATACTGGAATTTACTAGACATAGAAAATTTCCAGTAACTGCCTGCTTTGCAATCTATGTATAGGATGATAGAATCATAAATAGCTTTAAGTCTTTTCTTTTCAGTAGCAGGAATTACTTGACACATGCCAAGCGAAAATATATTTTACCCTCCAATACACAAATTTCAGATAAGCATGATACTGTTGAGATATTCTTAATAGAAATATACAGGGGAAAAAAGATTTGGATAATAATGAAGATTCATTCATCATTTAATCTTGTCAGAGCTAATCCCTTAGTAGGAAAGATGCATTTGCACTGGCCCTACACAGCACACGCCAGACCACATCTCATTCATTCAGACTCACGTTCCTCTAAGCAAAAAGATATGGCTTGATGACAGAAATATTACCCGCTAACGTAGCATAATCCCCACCAGCTCCATGTAGGGTTCTAATACAGGAAGATGCAGTCGTATTGCTGAGCTCCTCTAGAGTTTTTAAGTTATAAAAATGTTTCCTGCAAGACTGCTTCTCTTTCATTTTATTTCTTCTCTAACATTGACAACCAATCAAATCTTCCTTCTTCTCCCTCACTCTCAGTCCACTATAGAGGAAGTTACTTTGGATCAATTTTCCCTCATTTAACCCTCATCTTGTGCCTTACTAAAAGGCTGGCCTATAGAGACTCTATTTTTGAATTCACAAATCACTGTAACTCTTCATAGAATCATAGAATCATAGAGTCATAGAATGTTCGGGGTTGGAAGGGACCTCTAGAGATCATCTAGTCCAACCCCCCTGCCAGAGCAGGATCCCCTAGGGCAGCCACACAGGAACGCATCCAGGTGGGTTTTGAATGTCTCCAGAGAAGGAGACTCCACAACCTAACCCTGAAGTACAGTTGCAGAATTACATGTATAACATTCAAATTTTATGTGCCTTTCCACTGACAATACGTTTCATGTTGCATTTAAATATATTTCAGAGGTATGCAACTTCCTGCCAGATTCACAATTTACATGGGAGGAATACAAGAATAATTGATCCAGCACTACTTATTTAGTGGTTCTGTATAGCAAATAAGGACACAAGTGACCACAAGTTACTGCTAAACATCCTGTCACAGTGTATTGGATTTATGTGGCGAGGTTTTGATAGTGGGGGGCTACAGAGCTGGCTTCTACAAGAAGCCACTGGAAGCTTCCTCCATGTCCAATGGAGCCATTGCCAGCTGGCTCCACCTGGACCCACACTGGAGCAGTTCTTGAAGAACTGCAGCCCTGTGAAAAGGACTCACATTAGACCAGTTCATGAAGAACTGCCTGCTGTGGGAGAGATCCCACACTGGAGCAAGGCAAGAGCGTGAGGAGTCCTCCCTCTGAGGAGGAAGGAGCAGGAGAGACAACATGTGATGAACTGGCTACAACCCCCGTTCCCTGTCCTCCTGGTGTGGAGGAGGTGGAGAAAATTGGATTGAGGTTGAGCCTGGGAAGAAGAGGGGTGGGGAGGAAGGTGTTTTTAAGATTTGCTTTTATTTCTCATTATTCTACTCTGATTTGATTGTCAAGTCTCTTTTGCCATGACAGTGTTTGGTGAGTGATCTCGCTGTCCTTATCTCAACTCGCGAGCCATTTGTCCTATTTACTCTGCCCTGTCCAGCTGAGGAGGAAGCGTGATAGAACAGTTTGGTGGGCTCCTGGCACATAGCCAATGACAACCCACCACAGATAGAAATGCCTAAAATTACATAGAGGTTTTCCTGTAATACAACTTAACATTCTATATATTCACCGTGTGCCATAGTTGTTTTGTTCTACAAGACAAGGAGACCTCACCTCATTATTAGTCACTTATAAACCAAGAAAAAGATTCATGGGTGTACCTTCTGTAGTCACAAACACCAGCAGAGATACAGTAATATCTTTCCTCTTCGCTCGGGCAGTATTTATACTCTGTGTACGAACATATAAATAACTATCCTCTTTTTCACCTTGTAAAAACTAGGCGCATAAGCAGCGATAACTCTGCTCTGTATTCCTTGCACAAGCTGCTAAATATTATATTTCTAGTAAGATACACTTGCATTCTAAATATAACTTAAATGCATCCTGCTTTCATAAATAATATATTGGTGACTCACTAATGTATCATAAGACACAGTTAAGTAAGAACCGTCTGGAAAACAAATCAATATTAGGTATAGGGCTATTTTAACATCTGTTAGTTCCACTAATATGCGATTGTGGAGACCTGTTAAACAGTTAGTTTCCAACTTCTGCAAACACAGTCTCATCTAACGTGTTATTTGTTACATGCAATTAACTCCATTTGAATCTAGGCACGGAACTGTGGTTCTGAGAGCACTACAGATACCAGCCACATGACAGGGTTGTCTTAAAGTGTATCTGAACGGACGTTTTTGTGTGATAAATAGCCCTTGGTGTCACAGAACAAATGGACTTTGAACAAACTTGTTTTCAGCACTGGACGTGGCCAGAATAATGCATATAATAAAGAGCAGCTAGCTGAAAGCTGTATAAAAAATCCTACGTAAATAAAAGTAGAATAGGCTATGGAAAGAGTAAGTGAAGAAACTGAAAATAACAGTGATTAGGTAAGACTGGTATTGCTTTAAGAAGCTTTTCCTCTGGCATGGATTTTTTATTTGATTAGTGAAATTCATATGCCTCCTCATTACCAAATGTATAAAATGGAAAACCGAAAGAAACTTGTAAAGTGACTTTACACTGCTTCCCGCATACTGCAGTTTCTCCAGTCTTAGCACATATCCACTCTCCCTTTTTCAGCTTGAGAGCGCAGCTGAAATACCATCTTGAGTGTGTGCGTTTCCCACCAAAAGGCACAGCAACCTCCTTTCCTCTCAGCTCTATATCCACTGAACGTACTTGTGTTCTGATACTACCCAAAGCAAGAAAGCTTGGACTGGGCATGCAAGCACAGCCACTCTTGTTAGTGCTTTGTAATTCTCTAAGTTAAGAAGGAGACATCACACAGTCCGGGCTTTTAGCAGGCACCAGCTGTTTCTGCCTCTGGACAATCTTCCCTTTGATTACTCACATTAACCTATGCCATATCATAGCAGTTAATGTATCTCACAATGAGGATTGGCTTACAGATAGCTTCAGGGCACACACATCTAATAGCTCTCTTACCACACATACATGTAACAGAGAAGTAATGATGGCATTAAGCTTCCAATGCAAAAACTCGGTTTTAGATCAGATGAACACAGGTGAACACATTTGAATACAGGTGTTTTCAGAAACTAGGTTTTGTCCTACTATCTCATTTTCCATTCATAAAAAAAAACTTAGTAACACATACTGCCTGTGTATTAGGTTAAAAAAAAAGCAGAAAAAAAACAGAGTCCATGAGTTCACGCTTTAGAAATTCCCCCCAACAGGACTCTTCTTTCAATTCTCATTAACCATATCAATAACTCAACATTAGCAACAAACCACACTCATACTATAACTATACAAGTTATTCTTTACTCTGTTATTCAGGAGCACATAAAGACCTGCAGAACTCAGCTAAATAGAGAGTACTGCTTTAGTTAGTTCAGAAAGCATTCAATATGCAATTCTCAGAAGATACAGGTGCAAACTCCCTCCTGCTGTTTCTTTGATCCATAATCTTCAGTTTCTCTTAAACTCTGACTTCTCTCACACTCTTTTAAAAATTGTACAAGTATCTCCTTAAGGATCTTTTTTCCCCAATTTTTCTTCTTGGATCTATCCCAAGAACTTCTCCATAAGTCTCCTCACTATTCAGCAGTGATCCAAAGTAGTCTTAATTCCCAGCTGGGAGGACCTTAACCGTAATCTGAACTCTAACCCTAACTGTGTCCCTAACCTTAAACTCTAACCAGAGCAGGGAAGGTTGTCTGTGGTGCCCCTGCTTTTGCCACACTCCTGGAGCAACATCAGGCAGTCCTCTGGGGTGAGCCAGACAGGCTCTGCATGGAGATGCCCATGCTGTTGGGAGAGTTGGACATGCAAGAGCAGGGCCAGAGCTTGTCAATTCTCGTCCTACAGACTCTCCTGCCCTGGTCCGATCTGCATAATCTCCCAACACCAGAACTGCACCCACATTGCAGGTCATCCTCCTTCTCCCCTGTCTGCAATCAACTTTTGGCTGACCTCAATTTGACAAGCCTTTCCTGATGCTGACAGCATGTGCCCACAAAGCACAGCTCTGTCAGGAGCCATTGTATCCCACAGCAGCTGCTGCGCATGGTGAATGCGTGCCCAAACACCTCCTCGCCTCCTCACCAGCCAGGGGACATGGCCTTACAGCTTATCACAGGGAACAGCACAGATTGCAGCCACTGCAAACATGCACAGTAATGCATCAGTAGAGAAACAGGGATAGCTTTGGTTCACATGCAAAACACTGCTGGTACTGCATGATATGCAAAGGGCTTGTGACCTCAGCCTGCAGTCTCCTCATGCTGTCCTTACCCCACTGACAGTGATGGGAAGTGGGCTTGGCCATGGGGCAGGATGGTGCAGCATCCATAAAATCACAAGTGCGTTCTGATTTTGAGGCAGATGTCAGACTGACAGCAAGTGCACTTCAGAAGTGCAGCTCAGTATGGGTTGTGGCATGAATTGTGGGTAGCATGATGTTCATGAACTCTCCTCACCTCCAACTCCTGGCATAACCACTCTTTGTCAGACCTTCACACCTCTGTGTCTTTGCTACTGGTCTAGTTTGTCTTCTACACAGTCTGGATACCATAAATACAATGGTCATTGCTTTGAAAGGACCCACCATCTTGTCTGATGCTCTTCCTGTGGGGAAAGCTTCTCTAGGAAAAAGACACCTTCTGCACAGCTGGCCAGTACACGGCGACAAGCATAGGGCTTCTCCCACTCCAAAACACTGTATTTATCAGTGGTGATAAGGGAGGTCATGTCAGACAGGGTTGTTGTGTCAGGGACAGTCAAGGGTGAAGAGTACTTTTAAAAAAGGGTCTATTTTATACTAGATGTTGTCCTGCTTTTGCACATGTGTATTTAAAATGTCCTCCTAGATCCTGCTGCTAGAATTGTGCCTTCCTGAAGGCCTGTGTGAGTATTGCTTTCTTAGGGCCAGATGACACTGCTCCAGAGTAACACCCTCCACACCTTGAAAACATAGGTAGATGGGTTGCTGGTTTCTCATAGCTCTCCTCTCCTGGCCTTCCGGAGATACACTGAAACCAGATAGCTAAGAAAGCCAACCTGGAGCTGCCAGAAGCCTGAAATTAAGATTATGAAAGATTATGAAAGGTGGGAGGTGCCCCATAAAAAGCTTCACCTGGTATCAAGAGCTGCTATTTCTGAACATCACAAACCATCACCAGAGAAGGATGCACTCCTCCTCTGCAAATGCTCCCGCGCAGGAGTAGGAGATGTGAAAGGCTGTGAGCACTTGTTTGTGCAGGGCCATTGTGCCTCAGCTGTGGCTGTGAGAGGGGAAAGCGAGGGTCCTTGCCAGGTACTGATGGTTAGGAAGTGGACAAAGCAGATGTCCTCAGTGTGAAGCCATTGACAAGCCTTCCTTGTCCTTCCCTCTTCCCCACGTAGTCCTCCCTTGCAGCTGCCCAGCCTGACAGCTTTGACTGCAGGGCAAGCTTTGCACAGCCTGTGACCCATGTAGATAAAAATGACTGTATCTTTCTGAAGAGGCTAAGAAGTGAGAAAAACAAAGCTAGTGTTGGACCTATAAATACATCTGGCTCACGAGAAATGGCTTCAGAAGACAGCATCTGAGCAGGCTGCAATACGTGCATAGGTACCACCAAAACACCCCACAATTTTGTCCTGTTGACCAGGTTCATATGTAACTATTTATGATGTAAATTGCGTTGCTTAGCAATGATGTTTGCACTTCTCTGCTAGAAGTATTGGGCTAGAACCCTGTGGTGTCCCTGAGAAAAGGAACGCATCTGAAAACCAAACAATTGGTGTGGATGCAAGAGATACTGCTCTATCAATCCCTCTGGACTGCTTTCATTTCACCCACCCAGGGGAAGGCAGATCTCTGTGAAATGAAAACAGTATGAATGATCTGGGAGTATGGTCTACAGGGACAAAAGATAGCCCTACTGAAAAAAAAGATCATACTGCGGAACACATGTTTTCCTGTCTGACAGCCCAATCTTTTGTAAAAGCAAAGATGGTTTGGAGAAACTACCTGTCACTGCCTTAGCATTTAACCAGTAATATCAGACTGATTCCATCAACTTTGTGTGTAAATCTGCTCAAGTACTCAAAGGCTTTCTGCCAACTTAGGTCTTCATTTAAAGCAGCTCCTAGAACAATATTGCTATAAAACTTTCAGTGTAGGAAATCAGTGTTCTTTGCCTAACTTAATTTCATAATGGACTAAACTGTTTTGATTGAAATGTTTCAAGAATGTCATCTTGAAATAGTATCTGTCAGGCAACTGGTGAGATTCTAACAAAGTTATAAGCAATTGGAAACAGAGTCATATAATGGAAAGTGTCAGGTAAACTTAATAACAGGCTGTTACTAACCCTCTATGAGAGAACAGAATATTTTTGTTTGCAATATTCATTTAGCTGAAGTGTAGGTGGCAGCTTTTAGCAGGTGCAGAATAAATGTTTCCCGAGAAATATCACTGAAGAATAAGAAATTAATTTAAATTATTAATTAAAGTAATAAACTTGCCAAATTGAATACATATAATGTTCATATTCATTATTCCACTGATCTCTTTTATTCCTAGCAGTTTAATAGCACTGTAGACCTACCTCGTGCCCTTCCACATTCTAATGTACTCTGAGCTTCCAGGAGAAATGACATGAGAAAGTGTACTTTTTTGAAAAAGAGACCTTTCTGTCCTTTAGTAAATGTCCAGGTTTTCTATGTAATGTATGAAATAGTTGTCATTCCAGTTTGGTAGAGGATTAAGGGAGGATTCTACTTCCTCTAAAGTGATTCATAAAGAATATTAATACGTATTCCAAAGTGAATATTTCTATAATTTTCCAGATTTTTTTTATATTAGTTGGAAACTAACCATTGCTTTCAACAGGTTTGGAGGCAGATCCTAAACTGTTCTTTCAATTTATGAAATAAGAAAGTCTCTATCTCAAAGGGATAGAGTTGGGTTGTTCTTCTGAAGTAATGGTAAATGTATTTGGATCAACTTCGGAGAAGAAACTACACATACACACACAAAAAGCCAACTAAAATTGTGACAATGGAAATGCTCTGCTTTAATTCAGACTCATAGCAAAATCCATAGAGAAGTCATGCTGCAAACCTGCTGTGCACTGATTTCTATGCTTCTAACTGACATAGCCTCTCTAGTTCTTTTCTTTTTTCTAAATAGGAGGTGCAGGGATGCTCTCTTATATTTGTTGTGACATCAGCTGTGTATCTGATAGCCCAGAATTCCTCCTGTTGTATTTACACTATCTTTAAATGGAAATAAAAGCTAATAGATGAGCAATTTACCTCTGTTATGGGCTGCCTAATCCAGCATGGCCATACACCAAATTACATGGACGGGTTTGGCTGGCATAATTTTTCTATTATAATTTCATAGACTTTTAAAGCACCTTCTTATATTGACTTATGTCACATCTCCAAATGTTTTGTTGCTGTGTAGGCAGCAGATTTATATTTGGAAAAAAAAGAAAGAAAAAGTACTGTGAATCCCTGATGCAAAACAGGATATGGGAAGGTCCATAAAAATATAACGGTCACTTTCGAAGCAAGTCTGGATTTGGGGGGAGAGGATGAAGATTGCAGTTCTCATATCTTCAAAGCAAATCACCTATAAAACTACAATATTCATGCTGTCTTAACCCCACAAATAGTCTCACAGATGAGGAAGGATTTTGTGAATGAGCAGATTTTAGAAATCCTGAGAGAACTGAAAGATCTGGGGCGGCTCCACAGAGCTCTTGCTGCTGCTGAGCACTCCTTGCCTTGAGGCTGCAGAAGTTTGACCGCGAGATGAAAGCTTCCCAAAGGGAAGAGAGAGAAAAGCAGTGCCAGGTTCCATGAGCAGCAGGCTAAGGAGGCACAAGGCCAGTTCTCTCAAATAAGTAGCATCTTGGGTACGGGCACCACTGGCACTTGGGTAGGATTTGTAGAAAGTAACAAAGAGCTCACTGAAGCTTTTGTCTGGGGAGCAGAAGTGAAGCTGCAGAAGATCCCATTCATAGGTGGGGAAAGAGACTGGGGAAATGGATAGGACAGGGGGTGGGTGACCATTCTGGAGGACGAAACCTTAATGGGACACAGAGGGACCACGAGGAAGTAAGTATTGACATGTTTACCCATGGGAAACTTTGGGAATGGGAAGGGCAGTTTGTTCCATGCTGTGGATATGTTTTAAAGAGTTAATTGAAGAATGGAACTGCCACTCTGTGGCTGTTCATAATAACATGCTCTTGAGAATACATTTAGAGCTCTAGGATGAATATGTAGGTTTTAAAGCCTAAGTTCAGGCCATTTCAAGAATAATTTTTTGGGCTTCTTCTCCTTTGAAGTAATTTGTTTCAGACTGGTTTAGGGTATGTATCAAGGAATGCATCCGAGAGCTAAAATATCTGTAGAAACTGTACACGCATTTGCATCCTGTACTTGAACCCAACAAAGAGCAATGTTCTGTCATCACACTGCCCTTGGGGGAAATGGCTCTAGTTCTAAAAAAAAAATCCTGTTGACTCATCACATGGTGAGGTGTAGTGGCGAGGAATTAATTAGTCTTCACATTGCTGACATGCTTCTTGTTTTAACTGCTATTTTTCATCTAATCTTGGTATATGAATGGAAAGCTACATCTATTTACATTTCTAATTCTTCCAAATGTTGTTGCTACACCAGTTACTCATCCTGAGGGCTTCACAGCAACTACCCTGAGTGAAAACTGTTAGCACAGTGAGCATTCAGTCATCTCTGTTCCCTTGTTGAGCTCCTGTTTTGGGCATTATCCTGAGAACGTCTTCATTTGTGCTTTGGCCTATCCAGGGCTAATATCAACATGCTAGTTACTTGACAACAAAGAAAACTTCAGTTCTTGCAAGGGCAGCCCTTTGGTGACAATGCAACAGTATGTGGTGGGAGCTACAGAAACTCACTTGGGAGCAGTGTGAGAGAAGAGAGGAAGAGATTGCCGTGAAAAGATGTCTGTCATCTTGCAGCAGATTTGGTAGTGGTTTTAATACACAAGGTGCATTAAAAAAAGACAATAGGTTCATAGAGAATGTTTCCTCACTTCCCTCTGTAGAGTTGTTCAGACAAGAGAGGAAAAGTAGCCGAATACTGTTGCCCTGAGTGAGGAACACAGGGAGCTGATGAATTCACCAAGGATATGTCTTCTCCAGTCCTTCTTTGGTGTTCAGTCAAGGTCTCTTCAGATCAGTAGATAAATGTTGGATTTTCAAGTTGGCAGAACTCACATACAACACTCTCATATAATAACATCAGAACAGTTTCATTCACACAGTTTGCTTGAAGCTGAAAGAGGGAGAAGTATTTATGACAAAATTGGGAATGATGAAGCAGATGAGTCTTTACACACAGTAGTAAGAATTTATTTCAGTACAGAACAGGAATCCATCACAGCAGTAAACAAGAAAAGATGCCATCAGTCCTCTCCTTGACACTGTCCTAATCCTTCACATAGTCTTTTTATGTAGCCTCTTCTGGTGCTCCTGTAATGCCAAAATTTCCTTATTACTGCAAGACCTGCCAAGAATTTTCCAAAAGGAAAAATATTCTCAGCTTTCAATACCTTATAATCATAGAATCATTAAGGTTGGAAAAGACCTCTAGGATCGTCAAGTCCAACTGTCAAAAGAAAGGGCTGTTTAAAAGGATAATTCATAAAATTTAAAGGAATGTAATTGAAAAATGGGGGAAAATATGTCTTAAATTCCTCATGTCCAAATTAAAATAAAAAATCAACAAACCCCTCCTCCTTCTTACCAAAGGTTTTATTTAGACCACTTTTGTAATATTTCTTTTCCTCTTTTTAATAGTTTTGAACTATCCCATTGCAGCTTTAATTAGGATAACATTTCATGTTTGTGTTCTACCAGTGACATTTGAAGATTGGCCTTCAATGAGAGCTTGGGGTAATGTGTACACTGAGGCTTCAGAAAGTTCTTCCGGACAGGCTGCCAGCAAACTATTACCCTTCTAAATGTCAATAAGCTAGACATCAATTGTCAGCTTGCATCATTTCTAAAAGCCTGGTCTCTCTGTAGATTAGATCAAAAGTCAGATGCACACTGAAAAAAAAAAAGCACTAGACTTTGATGATGGATTAAGCATTTTTATCCCTTGGGACTTGGGTGAAGAAAGTTATACCTGGAAGACTCTAACTTACTGTTGCACAGTTCTAAAAACCAGAACAAAGACTTACAGATTAATTTTTAGAATGTTGAGTAGAGGCCCTAATGGATTTTTTAAATATAAAGGTACATTAAAAAGCCATGTCTACTGAGAGGAAGAAGACAAAGCAGGAGTTTTAAAGAGGTATCAATACTCACACCAGTTTGTGTTGTGGGCACATGGATTTAAAAGAAGTTGTGATGGAAACTGAGTATGTCTGGTGGTGAGACCATATGTTTTACAGATTAAAAATATCTGTGTTGAGGATAATACATTATTTACTTTTCTCTGCCACGTGGCCAGTTTCTTCCTGTCTCATGTTGGTGGTTTACCTTTTTTGTCAGACCAAGGACGTCGCTAATTACTACAAGCAAGGCTGAGAACAATGACTTGAGAGATATTTTTAATTCCCTTGGTGTTACTCTCCTTTGGCACATTCAGATTTTTCTGGTGTGGTAGAAGATGTTTGTTCATCCCAGTATGTTCAGTATGTTAGAAGGCAGTTTCTGACATGGTCTTCTCCCTCTTCATTGCAGTGATACACTTGAAGAAGTATATTCTACTGCCTGAAGAAAAGTACTGTTACAGCGACACGGCTGTGATTCTGTTGGGATTGGGTTTTTATTCCACAAAAATATCCAGCTTTACTTATCTAAAAATTAGGTAGCAAGTCAAGACAGTGACTGAGTTTTCACTATAGTCAAGGGAAGAAGAGCGGGTGATTTCTCCCACCTCTCTTAGAAACTAAGGTCAGGATGAAATGAAGCACACTCTGGAGATGCATCCAGCCATTCTTTTCACTGGGAACATAGACATGTAGCTTAGATATGCTGTTTAAATGTTAGATTTCTAAATTTAGATAAGATTAATCCAATTCAAACAGATTCAAACAGCTTACTCATAATTTTTTAACAACCTGAATCAGCTCATGTCAAAGTAAGTGAAAGCTTGCCACTGACCTCCATGGGACTGAAACCATATTCAGCTAGCAATACAATTATAATGTCATGTTAATATCGTGTGCTAACAATTGTGCTAATGATAATATTGATACGGCATTACTGAAATTACTAAAGACATAAAATTGGCTGACGGTTATTTCAGAGTATGGGTCTGTTGCTGACCCATAAATCTGTATTTCTTTGGCCTTCTTTCACTATCAGGCAGCTCACCATTCAGAAGGAAATGTCTTCTCCATTTTAGATTTGGATTGTCAAGTATTATGAAACTGGCATAGATACTTACCAAGTATTGAATTAAAGTTTTTTCTATAACTGATTCATCTTTTCACGTGTTCCTAAGCACTTAAAAGGAAAAAAAAGTATAAACCCAGGCCTGATGCAGATCAAATAGAAAAAAAAAGATAGAAAGGATTCAGAAGGATCAAAGTGAGAAAAATGTTATTCCCAAATGGTGTCCCAAATGGCAAATTTCAATGCTGAGCTGAAAGTACTCTACAGCTGTTATTACCTATTTGCAGTCAGAGCCTGGAGTACACGAACAGGGAAATGGTCTCCACTGTAGGAATCATTCTACATCCCAAACAAAAACTTGTTTCTCAAATTACTCTTGTTTTACAAATTAGAAGTTTTTAGCTCTCCTTCTGCATTCTTTCTGTATTTGTTTAACTTACCTTATGTGTTGCCATGGTATACAGTGGGCTGGCACAATGTTGAATGGCTATATTGCATGATTTTTGCAAGTCACTATTAATCTGTTCACTTTAGACATAAATTTAATTATATAACTTATTCAGAACTCCTCACATCTGTCCCTTTGGCTTGTTCTGAATCTTCTGCTGTTCTTATTCATTCTTTATGTAGCTCACACATATTGTACTACAGCATTTGATTTCTTATTTTTTGCTTTTTTTGACTCAAGAAAGCAGTGAGCAACGAGGAAGATGCCTAGATTTTTATTTTTTTTTTACATTTCTATGTTAGTTTACGTTCAGGCTGCACTGCAACCAACCAAGTACCTTAAAGCTGTGGCTCAAATTGAAACCTTGGAAGTCCACAAGAGTTTTCTCGAGATAGCATTCTCTCATTTATTTAACTTGTTTAAATTTAATTACTATCCAACCTCATATATTCTCCTACTGATAAACTCAGCTATATCACCTTCAGAAACAGCATTAGAGTCTCAGTCCCCTATATCCCAAGAGAACTGGCTGTGCTAGGGAGGACTATCTTCTCTTTTACCCGTTGAACCCTGTTCTACTTTGTATAGGTAATTACTTATCACACTAGGGGAAGGGCAGGAGACAAGGAGAAAGAAGAGGGAGTGAGAGGTTGTATCTTACTGGCTAAGACATCAGTTAGGGGGTGAAAAGATTGAAGGGGGATGCTGCAATAAATACGCGTAAGAGAAAAATCTGCTTAGATGAGACCGACAGCTATCTGTTTCAGGATATTAAATACTTTGTTTAAGGGAATGACTTAGGACGTGATTTCAGGTCCTTGATCTGAGTCATACAGATTTGGTCACACACGTTTCCCGACCTGTGAAAAAATTTCCTTGGATGGGGGACTTCACTAGATTAAGCTTCAGCAAATATTTGGATGCAGATTCTGTGTTACCTTGGTTTTATTACTGCAGCAGGTGAAAACAAGTATTTTAGCATGTTAGCCATTATCCTTAGGGAATTAGTAAACTATGAACCTACACTCAATAACCATGTCTGTCCTGAGGTATGTTTATTTTTCCTTTATTTTTTTCCACTGAATAAGGCATAGCACCTGAAAAGGGTACATAATTTATGATATTTTAGGATCAAAGGACCTTTCTCAGCATCTCCAGTGAAATAAAATGTTAATTGAAGGAGGCCTCTAGCAAAACAATAGAAATACAACTTTCAAACCTTCAGAGAGGTGGCTATCTTCAGTATTCAAAGATTTCTTATGAATGTCGACTTTCCCCTCAGTTTTCACATTCATAGTCAAGGAGTCCCTAAAGCTTTACTTTGATTATCTCTTTCTAGGCAGCACAACATGCATTGATAACCTCTGATCTGGATTCCTAATATTTTTGCAGCCGAACAGTTCATCAAGTCAAGAATGTTGGGGACTGCTCATCACACATTAATAAAAGAAGTAAAAGCCTGACAGAGTTCTTTGTTCAAACAACCACACCATATTTTCTGCTTGTTCTAAGTGGTGTCACATCAGAACATCCTTCTCTACATCTCACTCTGAGATACTATAGGCAGATTTCTGAAGAACTGTTTTTTAAAAACTAGAGCTGTCTGTGATTTGTGGGAAGCCTGGCACCTCACTCTGGCTTAGAGTTCACCTAGACCTCAGCTAGGCGTAATTACCTTTGAGTATCTTAGCACAGATGCTTCAAAGAGCTGTGTTGCTACTATTTACATTCCATAAATCTTACTTAAGCTTATATGAAAATTATAGCAGTTTGGCTACAGTACTGTGGGAATCTAGAGAATGATGTTGAGAAATGCTAGCAGCTGGCCACAACAACCCCGTTTAGAACCAATTGGCTACGGAAATAGTTATGGGAAAGTGCTGACTCTGGAGATCCCAGTCAATGGGAAGGAGACAATCTCTTCTCAGTGGTGCCCAGTAATAGAACAAGAAATAATGGATTTAAGTTAGAATATGGGAAGTTCCACCTCAATGTGAGGAGAAATTTCTTTACTGTGAGGGTGACAGAGCACTGGCACAGGCTGCCCAGGGAGGTTGTGGAGTCTTCTTCTCTGGAGACTTTCAAAACCCACCTGGACGTGTTCCTATGTGACCTACTGTAGGTGATCCTGCTCTGGCAGGAGGGGCTGGACTAGATGATCTTTCGAGGTCTCTTCCAGCCCCTGACATTCTATGATTCTATGCTTCTATGATTCTATTTGCTAGTGGATTTGTGAGAAGTTTGGAAGGAAATAACATGGTTGCAGCCTTCTCAGGTATCAGAGCAAAAACTACACTGCATCAGTGGGAAAGCAATGCCAAGCTTTTCTCACAGTAAAATGAGAAATAATATGTTCATGGGAGTATGTCCACATGCAGAAAAATAAGTTCAGTGTCCATTTTGTGTTTACGTAATAATATGCACTGGTAATATAGATGAAGCATAGAGGAGACAATTTTTTAAATGCTTACCTGCTGCAGGACCCTTGAGGTGTGTTGAGTGTATTGACAATACTGTTAAGAATAGAGAACACAGGACTGCAGTAGATTTGAAAGTAATAAAAAATAGCATGACTAATTAGCACATATGATTTTAACTCTCCTAGCATCTTCACTCATACATACTGCGAGTTATAATAAGTCATCCTTATATAGCATTTATATATGTATCCAAACTGTTTTGAAAAGGTGTTCAGTATTGTTATTTCCATTTTACAGAAAAGGACATTATAAGACAATATCTTAGGACTTCACTACAAACCCAGAGTTCCAGCAGTTTTACCATACTGTTTTCCCACAGTTTTCCCATTGCTGTGGCAATGAAGACAGACTTAATCAAGGAGGATCAGTTTAAGGAGCATTTAAACAAATTGGTCATGCACAAGTCCACAGGATTGGAAGGGATGCACTTGCCAGTGCTGGTGGAGCTGGCCCATGGTATTGCTAGGTTCCTCCAGATTTCGTTCCCTTGACTGACTCACATAATTTTTCCTTCTTTGGATGCTATGAGACTTACTTCAATTGAGCTTGTTAAACCTGTTACATTTCCAAATGTTGTATGTATTTTTGAAAAGGGAAGAAGCTAAAATGCACAAATACATTAGGCAGCTCATATTAAAAAAATGTGAGAAATTAAACAGTTAGTTGTACTGTCAGCTGTTCTTTTTGTCTGAGACGAAAGTCTTAGGGACTAATCCTACGTTTAACTGTACCAGCTGCATCACTTTATGTGGTGGAGTAGCTCTTCATTTACATCACTACACAAGGAGAATTGGCCCCTTTGGATTTCCTCAGCAAATTTTTATGGAAAGAAATTGGCATAGCTCTTTGTGAAAGATATTCTGTATGCTAGTAAGAGCTTTCTTCAAAAGTTTCCTATTGTCTTTGTCTTCCTCTTCTTCCTTATTTGCTTCGTTTATATAAATACCTTAAACATGACCCTGAAATTGGATGTGACTAGCAGAGGTATGGCACTTTCCTATACAACTGAAAAGCTTAAGGAGAAAGAGAGGCCAGGGACAATCCTGAGGTTATAGTTCCACCTCTTCTTTACTTTACTTGAAGACTTACAGAAGAAGGGGTGAGTCTGCTGAAATATATTAAATGGTGCACAAACTGCAGGTGTTATACTAAGCTATTACTGCTATTGGAACCAAATCTCCATACCAGTATTTCAAGTAGCAGAGCGTGCCTGTAGAGCACAGTGTTTGGTGAAGGCTGGAAAAACTCAGAGTTATGTGCTTTTTAACCTAAACTGAGCCTGACATATCTTTCACAATGTTTTGAAAGGAAAACTCTACAGAAATATATAGTACAGAATGGAAAGCATGACTCCTTTGATTAATTTAATCATGCTCTCAGAAGATTACTTGTTTGTGTAAAACATATTTTTCAGTGAAAATAATCCTTTCTATAAAAGGGAAAATTAAGTGTACATACTCTTCTGAAAGCAGACCTCTGCAATAGAGTTAACTAATGAATCAACAGCTTATAGCTGTTGTTTCTAAATGTGTTCCATTTATAGAGGAGCACTTACTTATGTGACAGTGCAGAGGTAACTAACAAAAGGTAAAGGTAATCTACCAGAGCAGAAATCTCCGCTCCAGACAAAATGGCATTAAGCATCCCACATTTATATGGGTTTGTCCAATGTCTTTGCACACAAACATGCTCAAGTTGGCAAACTGTGAGACAAGAATTTCAGTGAGAGATTGCATAAATCTGAAGCACTATGAGAAGAAAGAGGGCCATTAAATAGGAGCAACTGAGGATCTACCTGGAACAGTTCAAGGGCTGTAGCCCCCTTCATTTCTGTCACCTACAGTCAGCATGCACTACATGTCACCTGACTGTCAGCAGTCCCTTATGGGCATAACTGCATTTAACTTAGCTGGCACAATATTCACAGAGCATTTGCTTGGGGGAATAAATACACAGATATTTAAGAGCAGGAAGAAGCATAAAGGAGACAGAGTCTTGTTCTGTGTGTGCAATTACAGTGTGAATTCAACTTTTGCATATTTACCATCACTTTGTAATTATATGTTCTTCACCTCTTTTATATGTCTTCATCTGCAGTGACCTCATTACAGTCTGCACTGTCCTCAGGTGGGGCAGCGGAGGGAGAGGTGCTGATCTTCTCTCTGGTGACAACCAATAAGACATGAGGTCATGGAACGAAGCTGCATCAGGAGAAGTTCGGATTAGGTGTTAGGAAAAGGTTCTTCACTGAGAGGGTGGTTGTCACTGGAACATATTCCCCAGAGAAGTGGTCACAGCACCAAGCCTATCAGAGTTCAAAGAGCATCTGGATGATGCGCTTAGTCATATAGTTTAGTTTTAGGCAATCCTGCAAGGAAGAGGGACTTGGACTCAATAGATCCTTTCCAACTTGACTGATTCTATGATTTTCATTTTTAATGGTATTTTAAATGGTACCTCAATACTTCTGAGATTATCAGCCAAAATGGTGAGCAAGGCAAACTCTCATCTGAATGAAAATGGGTTCAGTAAATGGTAGGGTTATTTATCATTTTCTTCAGTCCATACCAGTTGTAACTTGAGATCTAATTCCTTTTCTTGCTCTCTCAATACATTTTATTAGATAGATTTTATTTTGAGATGCCTCAAGGACATCTGAGCTTTGACTATTCAAGAGAAATTCTAAAAGATTTTCTTAAATTTCTTACCACTGAACAATCATATTATGGAAAAGATTTTGAGAACCCTTATATTGAGACTTTTGGGAAAAGAAAGAGCATTTAAAGAAAGCTGAGAAGGCAGAAAACCATCAGCCAAAACCTTAAAAGACCTATGTTTTTACTCTTAAGATGAGTAAAGACAAGAAGCTAATTTCTAGAATTGAAGAGATACTTTTTCCATGCAGTAGTGGTCTGAACTGATGCATACTTCTATACAATTTACAGCAGTTTGAAGAAAATTCATGATTTAGTGAATATCACTTTTCTTGATACATGTGTATTGGTATGACCCATAATCAGCTTTTCACTGACATTTATGAAAAGATATATATGTAAATAAAAAATTTACAAGGATCATCTAAAATGCATTTCTATTCAGAGCTTCTCAGGCTATGCACAAAATCTGTTTCAACATCTGAAAAAGCCACGCTGTACAGGGGGGGTCCAATACTGGAATCTGCTGTAATAAAGGGGGAAGATAACAGAGGATGCTGGCAGCCTGTTGTGGGATTGCAGTTACTTTACACTCTGTAATGGAACGAAATTATCACACTGTTGTTGGGAGTCCATCTAACTGAGTATCTATAGATGGAAGTGAAGATATGACAGGGATATGGCCAAACAACTTCAGGGAAGTTTCCTGAACTGCTGTACAGCGTAGATGGACACAGAAATAAGACTCCCCTGCTACCAAACACATCATCAAATCTTGGCAAGACGTGAGGCAAATGTGAGATGTCTCCAAGCCTCCTGCCCTGCAAAGGGCTGAAGTAATATGCTTTCTCATGATTCCCAATGGCACTCACTGGACATTTTTCACTATTCTGTCACAGATTGTGGTTTCTAGCGACGTAACTGAACACAGCAGGTGGGATTCACTCTATAGCCATTTGAGATGCTGTAGGTTTTTCAAGAGATCTGCATGAGGCTGGCAGAAACGACACTGGACCTGGTACAGCAGACCACTGCCCTTCAGAAGATGTAGATGGAAGACAGGTGAGATACCTGGGGCATCTCAACTGGCAGTAAATGCTTGTGCCTGGGCAATTGAATCATACGCAGTAAGTTCAGGCAGGACACAGCAGAAGTTCGCAAAACTTCAGAGACCACTGACTCACTTCTTTTCACTCCTGTTTTAAGGGTATATTCTGATTTAATACCCTCACTGCAACATGTTTTAAATGAGGCATGAAGTGAAAAATCCAAATCACTAGAGGTAGATTTTTTTGCAATCATTCTGTTGTTTTATGTAATTAGTTTCCCCACTTGGTACAGCCAACCACCAAGATCTCCCACTCTACCTCAAATACCCAAACTAAAAAGCAATATTCTGAAGTGTTTATGAAATATTTATCTTTCATTTTGCCACTCTTCATCCTTGCAGGGTCTTGAGCTGGAAACCCTTTATTTTCTGTAGCTGGAATAAAGCATATAAGGGTGTTTCCCCACAAAATTTCACTTATGACAGATTTTAGTTAAAGATACAATTAAGTGCTACTTATCATGTAAAGATATAGGCATAGAAATAACCACAGTTCTGAAATTAAAAGACTGACAGATTATTTTTTCCCTTTCATTTTTTTAGGTCATGTCAACAGTAACTGGTAAAACCAGAAATTAGTTGGGTAGATTGGGCAACTACCACAGGCTGGGTACTAGAATAAATGGACCAGTGGAGTAGAAAGACGGATTGGATGACCTTTCACAGTTCCTCCCAGCACTGTTTTCTTTATTTCAAATAAATGGCATAATCCAATGTGGCAAGCTTCACATTAGTCAAACAGTATCTTTGCTCTGCAGCGATGGCAAGTATCTGTAATTTTTAGAGGAAGGATGAACAGCACTGTTAATAACTACTGATCATTATTTAGACTCTGGAAACACATTTGGGTTAAAATGTTGAGATCAAGAGATCTTAAGGAGATCAAGATCTTACCTGCAGTTCTTTCACGTTCATTTATCATGCAGATATTGGAAGGGGTCAAAAAATTATTCGACGTTATTTTAAAAGTTCAGGCTAGTTGTATTTGAATATTTCTGGCATGATTCACATCCAAATATAATTTTGCTATTCTGTCTTTAGATAGTTATTGTGTCATCTCTCCTTATCTTTTCTGGTTTGGAGTGTGCATTAGTCATTTGCACCTCTTTAACAAGAACAGGTCATCCAGCTTGATGATTAATGCCTCTCCTCTTCAGTAACAGCACTAGGAATGCTAAAAGCCTCATCAGACTAATTAGTAAGAATGCCCTTGAGACAGCCCAAGGTCGCCGTACATATCTGTCATGAGTTCACAGAACTGCTATGTCTGATATTTTTAGTTGCTTCCTTTATGAAATATCTGGTAATTCAATGGAGATCACAGACATAGCAATCCATGGCTTGAGAGTATTGGTTTTGTTAGGATTTTTTGCTAAATAGCTAATTTCAATGCACAGAGTTTATCACAGTTTTCATTAATGAAAATCACCAATGTAACAAATACTGACCAAGGAAGACAATGAGGTAATTCTAGGCCAAAATAAAATTGGCTTAGAACAAGAAAGCAATGACGATAAGGTAATCTCCTGCCAAAGACGTGGTTTTTGTTTTATAGGGAAAATAAGTGAAACCTGATCTATTTCTGTTATTGGTTTAAGAAGGGCCTCAAAGTTCAAATGTTGTTTTGCCTTTGTAATATGTTTTGCTAAGGCAAGCCTTTTTTTAATTAACTTTAGTTTTGCTATCATTATTCCTGAAGTACTATTATTCCTAATTTAGATTGACATAATTTACCAATAAATCAGGCTTATAGATCCATATAGCCTTTCAGTGTTAGGATTCAATAAAAGCAGTGAAATATTTGCTTGAAGACAGAATAAAAATTTGTATTTATTCATGTCAGATTACTTCCCCAGGTCACTGCAGGACCTGATTCACCACTACCTAAGTCAGTATAAATCTTCAGAGAATGTAGATGAGAAGAACTCTGCAATAACCAGACCCAGATTTTGATATCATGAGCTGTGTGTGTGAAAGGTAAGATTTTTTTCCCTTAATTAAAAAGTTTTGTCTGAAACTGAGATACTGGAATTTCTGAGAAGTAGTGCAGGCTTCCTTCTTTAAAACTGCAGTCTTATTCTCTTGTTGATTAGCAATATTCCAATAAGCAAAGCCTTGTGAGATTTGTATTGCTCTGCAATATTTCATTGTGTTATACTAGCCTCAGGATCAGTATCAAGGCATGTCTTCTATTCTGAAACCTGTATCCCTGAAGTTCAAAAATCCATATTTTCACACATTGTTTCTGTGGCTGTGTAAATTGTCTTATGTGCCCAGCATGCTTTACGATTCCCCAGTTGCACACTGTGAGATTGGACAATCGTTTTAACTCTAAATGAACCACTTAACTATTTTTGCCCACCTGTAGATAGCAGGCTGAAACTTCTCTCCTCTCTCCTTCTTTACTCCACAAACTATCAAACAATCCCTTTGTCAGGGCTCAGTCCAGCCCTTCCTGAAATCTACTGGTATATTTATATTTTAGGAGGAGCTTTGTTCTTGAGCTAAACACCTTGGGTTTTCCCACATCAGGTCCATAGTTTCCACTTGATATTTGCCATTTGACTGTTTCTTATATCAGCAGAAATTCTGACATTGACTCATGAGCTCAAATAAACATAAAACTCCAAGAGAAGGTCTTCCCTGCACATCTCCCTGACTCTCCCCTCACAAGCAGAAGATAGAATTGTACACGTGGACAGTGCCAGGGATTTCTGACACGCAGAAATATCTTTCTGGTTTTTGCATTCAGTACAGCTGCTGCAGGCAGACAAAATATTAAGGAAAGTGAATTTATCAGTCTCAATATCAAGATGTTTTGGACACATCTCTGGAGATCTTTGTATAATGCATTAAGAAGAAATACTGCAGCGGGGGGAATTCACAGTGAGTTATTTCATCATTAGTTGACAGTTCCAAATACAGAGGCATCTGAAAGGGAAAGCAAAGGTGGCAGTTAAAGGGCTGCCCCTCCCTTTGATTTTCAGGGAAGCAGATCCATTAAGATGCTGCTCCACTCTGAAAAGCAGCACTGCAAATGGCATTGTGGGTTCTGTTGCCTTTTAGGGCTTTCCATAACAAACACAGAGGAATTGCAAGTGAAAAGATGTTCCAGCCAATGCCTCATTTCAGAAGTGGAAGAGACATACATACGTTACTTACGAGCACTAATAAAACCGCTTTGTTTGTAATAGATAACCAATTATTTGGTGATTCACAAGAAAAAATAGATTCCAATTCACTTTCTTAAGAAGCTGTCAAATCTGAAGTATTTCTAAGGAGGCAGAAAGTAATGTGGCCATTACCACAACCTCATAAGTTACAGAGTACACGAGCCCCATTACAGTTTGTTAGGTTGTATTTTCAAATAAAATTAAATCTTCAAACAAAATACACTTGAACATGCGACTTCTTTTAGAAACATGGTTTCAAAAGATGAAAAAAGAGCAAAAAAGGTTAATAGAATTTCAATATAGCTGTAGTGATTTTTTTTTGTTTAACAACCTAAAACAATGTGAGCAGCTGCCTGCAGATATATACTTTGTAGCTGATTAACTTTGATTATACATGTGTAACTATATTTTGGGTCTACTGTAGAAGACACCACAATCTCTTCTACCTTGTCAACTGGTTCAAAGTCAAGATATGAAAAGAACATTTTAGGTCAGGGCCTAAATTGCACTGTTCCTTCACAGAATTGTTCCCTGTTTTTTCCAGCATGTTAGTCTGCCAGTAGGGTTTCAGTACAGTCCATAGTGTTTTCAATATGAAACTTATGTCTAGATATGTTAAAAGAGTGATTGCTCTTCTTTCTAAAAGCTTCCTAAAGCTTCTAAAATTGTTACTTTGTTTATATTCTTATTTTTTATTTTTCACTCCTAATCACTGTGTTGTGGTCCTCCGCAGAGGATGAACATCTCAAATTTGTCATGTCAGAAGTCCTGGCCTAGCAGACAAGTTAGGCAAACTATTCTTCGTAGATAGTCATTGAATCCCAGTCAAGAGCCCTAATTTTGCACCAGAATTATGTGTTAGTAGTACGTATTTTTAAGTATTGCTTCTCTTGCTCAGTGTAAGTTTGCTAATCATAAATACTTGCACATAAATACTGAGTATTCAGTATTCAGTTTGCTAATCATAAATACTGAGTATTCAGCAGATCATTAATCTCTGCACAAAGACTCCTGTTGGGTTTTCCAACTTTGTGTGTAGCTAAGTGAAGAATAAAAGTCTACTCTTCCAATAAATCTGGACTGCAGAAATTACAGCTTCATACACTTACATTAGTTTTATTTAACTTGCAGTATTTGTTTCCACAATACAGTGTAAGTAAAATGTTGTTCATGGTAAAAAAAGACAAAAAAATTCCTCAAGCACAGAAAAATCAGTGAAATAAAAACAATCCACAATCACTTGATAATCTGAGAACCTTCGTAACGATTTCCTTGCACAGAAGTGAATCCAATGCTTAGAAAACATTTTAGGGATTCCTGATAATGTTCAGGATGTGTTCATGGGAAGTAATGAATCTAGCTCTCCAGTCTACTGTCTGGTAGATCTCTAATCCAAAATTAATACTTAGGTTACTAAAATGAGCAAACATTATTGCAATAATATAAATCAACTTTCCTTGCTTTATGAAGAAGATACTAACACTGTTCTAATGCCAGTCACAGCTTCATTCTCTCCACTCATATAAATTGTATCTATCTTCTGCATTTGAATTCTAAAGGTGTTTTGCTTTAGTCAACATTTTAACACACTGCTTTTTTGGAGGGAAATCAGAAAGAAGGATTTTATTTCAGACTTTTTAGCCATGTATTTCTTTAATATTGAGAGGTTTTAGAGACCAGCATTTCAAAAAGCAATACTTGTTTTCTTGATATGTAGTTGAAAGAAGACAAATAGGAAATCTGGAAAGGAAAACAAAAGGTAGTAATCAGAGTGGGTCCTACATAATTTGAACTGATGTGTTAATTTCCTAAGGAACCAATGTGTTAATTTCTATTTTTCTTACTTCATAGGTGTTTTCCAAGTCAACTCCAGTTCCAGCCAAACATATCCAGAGACTTATTGAGTTTCCCAAATAGATCAGACCTTTAACTTAAAAGTCTTCCTGGTTGATGACATACTTCTGATCAATGCAATCTTTCAGTAACACCTGAGATTAGTAGGACCTGGGAGCAACATCCTTTGTCTAATCTTTGCCAAATTACTTACACTTGGCCAAGTGTAATTACATTTATACACAGCACTACTAACAACTGTAGTACACTATGGCATGATGTTTGTTGTATTCACAGAATACATATGAAATGTGTTTGTGACAGAGTACTGTAGATAGGATTTCTAAGGATTAGGGAAGGAATTTGCCATTTTTGTCTTTTCCAGACTTTGCATACCTCTCCTACATGTATAATATATTGATTAAAGGATTCTGACATTTCACTTTGTACAATAGCAGCTGTCCCCTCTTACCTAAGCGACAACCAACAAACAAGACCAGTGCCTTCCCAATATTTGCAGGCTTCAGTTTTTCTAACCCACACTTACAGTGTTTGTTATCAGATCTCTAAAAATTAAACTATGGCATCATATCAGCCACTTAGAAAATCCTGCTCTGACCCCATGAATATTTACAGTAAGAAGATTACTATTTGTTCCCTGATTTTCAGCACTGACCTCCACATGTGCTGTGTGCCTTCATCCTACATGAGTGGGAGGAATGTAGCCCACTAGGTAAATTTTTCTCCATCACTAAACTGCTGGGAGGCCTTGTAAGTTTAGGTGTGCACATTGCTTTGATATTGCTTGATGGAAGATGATCGAAACCCACAAACAGTAAACCTGTTATTTCAGCAATGTTATACAGAATATATTCAGCTGAACACGAAAAACCTTTTACCAGATAGGTTCCTGTATCCTGTATTATAGAATTCTGTTTAGAAAGCTAGGAACTATTTTCCTTGTTTGTATAATGCAGATCTCCTTTTTTCTTAGCTTCTGCTGGCTACTTCTCACTTCAAAATTGCAGAACTAAAATTATAGAAACTAACATAAAATTACAGAACTAATGTAAGAAATAGAGCTACTGAATAATTCCAGATACTCAAAACGTACTTCACAGGTCTTCATTCCCCACTGACTAAAAGAAGAATGTTTTCTAAAGGAACACACAAAGAGATATATCTCTGGCATCACAAAGCAACAAGTAACAATGCCCATGTCCCAACTGATGTGATGTACAGACCAACAGGCACTGTACTTGGAACCGAGCACTGTTTGCAGTACGATTGCCTCTTATTTTTAAACCATTTAGCACTCCCCTGGAGTGACTGCTGCAGAACTGAAGACAATTCAGTGTTCTTTTTGATAAATGGTTCTCAAAAGCCCGAGACATGCTCTGTCTGGAAGAATTCACAGCCATCTGCTGAGAAGCTAATGTATTCATATCACGCATGTAAATGGGTTTGTGGATGATGTCTCACTGCTTTGCACTAATATGACTTTATTAGCATTGAAATTAACTTGCATCAATGCAAAAATGGAGTATGGATCTGACCCATGGATTCAATTTAATAATACAAAACCCACAATTACAGTAGCAGGAGAGTGTGTGGGAGGAAATAATTCCTGCAATCTCTTTTTTTTTCCCTTCTAATTGTTCCTTTATGAAAATTTTCATTTGTCTTATATAAGAAACCTAGAAGAGTACCTGCCTTGCCTTGCCTTGCCTT
>NW_009713056.1:0-45311 GCF_000703405.1 Apaloderma vittatum | reverse complement strand
TGACAGTAGCTTTACAAAATCTCTCATGATAACTTTTTCTAAGAATATTTGTATCTTATATGGCATTCTTCAGTTTCCATCTTTCCAGCTACCAAAACCTGTGTTTCAGTTGGTTTTATTCTCACAAGCTTGTCCTTTCATTCTGATTGCTATTCATTGGTTCAGGCACAACACTAATGGAGATTTTGCCACAAGCAAATGTGATGCTTGTTCCAAATGTGTTAGTGGGTTTTGTTGATCAAGATATCATCGTGATCATCTAGAATTTCTGACAATGGGAATTAATTCTTAGAAGAGACTTTCTGAAGTAGTAAAGAGAGTCAAGAACACAGTTCAAATTGGAAAATGGAGAGCAAAACCCTGAACTTGGTCACAAAGCTAATGCTCATCTATATAAAATATATTAAATTAAAAAACAAACAAGTAAAACAAATGAGTTTGCTTCCAGTAGAATTTGCAGTGCTAAAGCCATGAGCTTTCTTTGAAAATCTGCTTCCACCTCTGATCTTGGCTATCTTTCTCAGCAATATAGTGGTTTTTAAAGCAAGACCTGTGTTCTTACAGAAGTATGTATGTGAGCAGATCCCCATGTGTATGATTAAATGCACTGTAACTTCACAGCTTCCATAATATGGGGGAATTCACCTGAAATAAGAACACTTTGAAAAGGAATTATGGAGGAAGTAAATTATTAAACAAACTTGCAATATGACAACAAATGTCAGTGCAGCCCTTTGGAGTTCTTTTGACTGTGTTGTAGGTAACTTTGGTTTGTTTCTCACAGAGACCTAATCTTGGATGGCTAGAACTTCTCCGAAGAGCAGCTGGATTTAGTTAAATACTAGAACCACTGCTGATTCAATTTCATCCTCCAACATGACCAATCCTCAGTAAGTACCGCAAGAGAATAGTTATAACTTATTGTAAATAGAAGGGAATAGGTTGCTACCTGGAGCAGAATGATGTTGTGACATCAAGAGGATCACTGGAAGGAAAAGTTGATAGTTTGAGAGGGAGTAGTGGAATTTGTTCAGTTGTCTAAAGTGTGAATTAGCAGAAAAAAAACATGAGTGCTGTAAACTGTCCCAAAGCTGTTTGGCAACACTGGTCTGTTGTTTGGGGTTTTTTTTCTTTTCATTCAAATCACAGATTCACAGAATGTCAGGGCTTGGAAGGAACCTCTGAAGACCATCTAGTCCAACCCCCCTGCCAGAGCAGGATCACCCAGAGCAGGTCACACAGGAGCACGTCCAGGCAGGGCTCCGGCACCCTCACAGTAAAGAAGTATTAAATCAGACAATGTCTTTTATTCTGTAAGAATACAGAAAGTAAATGCTGTTGGGAGAAGGAAGGCTGCACCAGCACATTTCCTTTATAATACTGGAAATTAGATCGCTGTATGCTCTTTCGTGCAAAACTGAACCAGCTTAGACTTGTAAGGGTGAATGTCCACAGGATAGCACTAAAGGTGAAAATCAAAGAAAGAAAATTCCTGCTAAAATTAGCTCCTCCCTCAGGGCTTCTGATTCGTATTGTTTACAGCGGAATTCAGTGCAGTTGGAAGTGAGTCTCATTACTTTCCATTATTAGTCAGACAAAGACTAAAATAAAGGAAACCTTTAGGTTGTTCAAATAGTACTTCCTTTTACCTTTCTGCTGTAGGATGACACAGTTTCGGCCTTTCCCTGCCAAGTACTTGAGAATTAACAGCATTTTCCGATTTTTAAAATTACTTTACTGTGTAACGCTGGCAGCAGCCGGTAAACTAATTCCTTTTAATTTAGAAATAATGTTTTCCATCCAAAAGGCTTGGTCTAACGGTGAAGCTCTGACCAATAGAATCTTTCTCTTTCTTGTAGATTTTTAATTCCTTCACCCATATCCTTAAACTTACAAGATGACTGAGTTAAGAATTCTTCTAAATTACTTGGGGTTTTTTGTGGAAAAAAAATGAACTGTTATTCAGGTTACTTGAATAGCTGGAATATTTTAATAAGCTTTAAAACAAAATCACCAGTGCAACTCTTGTAAGTCAAATAACAGAAGGAAGTTGGCTGCTAAACACTTTTTAACTATAACCTTAAGGAAAAAAGAGTATCTTCACACCTGGTGTTGCAAACTTCTAACGAGTAGCCTGAGGTTTCTTCAGAAGTTAACAAGCTCCCCTGGATGAAAGCTGGAGAAGTTCATGCTTGCACCTACTCTGAATCAAGTGAAGCAAGCGGCTTTCACTGGCTACTGCAAAGGATCAATCCCTGCTGAGGCTTCACATGCAGGCTGTCTCCTACAATGAAGTCATCCTTTGCATGCACTAGATAATATGCTGACTGACAAGGCCTGAGTTTCTAGATAGGTAGTATCTTGTTGTAAATGTGAAAGACATATGTAGTCAGACTCTGCATGGAGCTCCCATTAGGGTTAGTGGGCCAGTAGAAGAATACGTGTTCAGATTTGGAAGCCGTACGTAAGGGTAGCTAAGATAATCTTTTACAGAGGAGTCTATAATTCTTCTGAATCAGTGTTCTCCTTTCAGAATTATTTTGAAATGATCTGTTACAAAATGATCCTTTCTAGTTGAATGAAACAATCACCATCCATCAAAACTATGTGAATATTGACCTACAGCGGAAGAGGGGTCAAATTGCATCTGTTTTATAACAGTTGATCTGTATACAATGATTAGTAAGCTTAGCTGTTCCTTGCTCACTGATCTAACTTGTGAAGCAGTGAGTTGTTAGTTGGCATGGTTCTATGCCTTCTTTCTGTTTTGCACAAATATTTTACTTTCAAGTTCATACATTGTTTCCATATTTGTTTGTTTGTTTATAACACATCCATTTATATTTAGTGCTTTTGAAGCTGATTGAGCAGGGTGAAATTCTGTTCTTCCTTGTCTGTGAGATTTCTGTTGATGGCAATGGGATCTATGAAAAACAAGTTTGGAGAGATGTGGTCTGTCCTCTCAGTGACCTTCCAAAAGCCTTTTAAGTTGCTGGCTTTTTAGGATTCTGTGAAGTCCTTGTTGCTAACTTATTTTTACTTGCTTATTTATTTGTTTGTTTATGTGTGTATGTAGAGAAGAGGGGTTTTTATTTTGCTTATTACATTTTCAGGCCTACAGTAGAAGGAGGTGTTTCAGAAGTTGAGATAATTTCACAACAAGTGGAAGAAGAGACCAAAAGCATTGCCCCTGTACAGCTTGTTAATTTTGCTTATCGAGATCTACCTTTAGCTGCGCTTGATCTGTCTGTGGCTGGGTCCCAGCTTTTGTCAAATTTGGATGAAGAGTACCAAAGAGAGGGGTAAGTATAAAGTACAGAATTTTGTTTTATAGTTTTAGGTTATAGGAATTTTGTGGCCTCTAAAAAAGAAGACCTTGAGTTGCAGAAATGCAGCCAGTTGTCCTCAAACTTTTTAAATATAACTAATCAATGCTCCTTTGGGGCTCTTCATAATTTTGTGGCTTATAGCTGCTGTTTGACTACAGTTGGGAAACCTTCTGTCAGGCAAAACTAGACCAAGCACCTAGCCCGTCAGATGAGCAGAGTTGCCTGTAAAAGCTCTTTCTGAAAGGTGCTTCAGGAGGGTTTCAGGATGACAGAGCTGGCCACTGTGATTCTTGTACGTAACTGTGCATCTCCTGACTGAGAGGTAATGACTTAGTACTGCTGATTCCTGGACAGACTGTGTACTTTTCGCAGAATAATTTGAATTGCGTACTTTGCTTATGTGAGAACGTTGTCTTTGATTATGTATATACATACTACTCTTGTTTTCATAGAACAACTGCTCCAGTTTTATTGGAATAAAAGACTGTAATCAGCTCATAACATTTGCCCAAACAAAACCCAATGTCAGATTATGTAGCATTGTTGTCCTGTAGGACATTAGAAGTCATCCTTATGCCTGATTCAGGCTTGAAGTGGCTGTAGGTGGACTGCTGTACTAAATTTTTTATGAAAGATTTGGATGAACTGGAGAGAATCCAGAGGATGGCAGTGAGAATGATCAGAGGCTCAGAAAACCTTCTGTGGAGTACTGATTGAAATAACTCTTAGTGTTTCATGTGAAGAGATTTTTCAGGGGAACTTGTAAGAGACTTCAGTGAGGAAGAGAACAGTCTGTTACCGCTCTCCATGATGTTTAGGACAAGAAGTAAAAAGCTTGAATCGCAGCAAAGAAGAGAACAGTGAGGGTAGTGAAGTGCTGGGGTAGACTACTGGTGTGTATGGGGAGGAGGGGTATAGAATTGCCATCACTGGATGACTTTACCGGGATGCATTTGTCAGGAATGATAACATTATAGTTTAACATCCCTTGGGACAGCGATTAGGTGAGTGCTTGTGGCTAACCCCTCTGATTTTGTGATTTCTGTTCCACTGCATGTCACACTGAACGTATGTATACTCCACTGTCAGTAAGATCCATCTAAAAGCACATCACAGTAAGCCAGACAGAGCTCTCATAGATGAAGACGTTAAAAGACTTTATATATGCCTCCGTTTATTAACAGCTCAATGTGTTTTAACTTGTGCTCTGAAATCAGCAGAGACCTGCTTGATCTCTGCACAGCAGGTATTCTGTATGGCAGTCAGGAAGCAGTATGTGGGGAAGGCTCTTGCCTTTAATTTCTTTCCAAATTGGATTTTATGAGACGTCTCCAGAAAGTTGTTACTCCAAACAAGGGGAAATACATTTCAAGTAGGTTATGTAAGTATGGTACAACTGTAACATAAAATACCCTGCATAGCAAAAGAGGCACTTGAAAATTAGTTTGAGTATGCAGGTGTAACCCTCAGGCTATTTTAGTGCTGAGTAAATACCAGTTTAGTTCAAATATGAATTTTTATAGTTTTTTATGATTTGCAACTCAACCCTTCACTGTGTCAAAGTGCACAGATCTCTCATTGTATCTATTTGAGCAGCTTTGCAGCCTTAAGTGTGGAAATAGGCTTGTCATTCTTTTCCTCAGCAGAGATCTCTTCCTTCGCACAGACTTCTTTTGTGGCTTTATCAGTCTGAGCGGAAATAAGCAGGTGCCATCCAGACATCCCAGCTGTAGCGTGGATTCTCTGAAGAAAATTCAGACCCTAAGTTTGTACATCTCAATACATTTTTGCCGAGTATGTTCAGCTGAGTCCCAGGACTGCATCTGCCTTGTGAGAATGATGACTTCTTTTTAGAAGCACCGATTGCAGCGGATGCCCTGTGATATTTAGGAGCAGGGCTGAGCTCAAGAAGCCCAAGAGCAAAAGTAAAATACTGTCCCCATACCACCTCATGGCTTGGTTGGGAATACCTCTAGTTTTATGACTGTAGTGTAATTTCTTTCTCATCATTTTATTAAACGTGACTGGCCTCCTCCTGAGTAAGGGATGGATGGGGTAGGTCAGCTCAATTTGATACAGGAACTAATGGCTAATTCTGCCTTCTGTGTAAACAGAGTGATAGGGGAAGGGCAGCACAGGAGCAGGAGGTGGCAAAAAATGTTTAAGTCCCTGTAGTTTCTGCCAGCATCCATGTTTGTACTGTGAAGCTGTTAGCCCAGTGCTGCCATACAGGGTGCAGGTGGAAATACTGCAAGATACTGCTCATACCAGAGAGTACTAAAAGGTGATGTAGGACTCGGTGTCCCCACCCTGGCAGTCTGCCTTTGTCACAGACTCCAAGTGTTACCCTCTGTATACTATTCCCTGAGAATTTCAGGAAAGGTGCTAACCTGTATGACCTGCATATATTCATATGGCTCTTGTTCTAGCTATGTAACTGAGCTGGGCAAGTTGGAGTCTAACTGCTAGGTTGTGCAGCAGGAAGGTCTGGCACGTCCTTGTGCTTGGAAAATGCTGGGTGCTTGTTAGAAGCTGCAGCTGCCCATGACTTTGTGATTTCCAACATCATTGTCCACTATCCCTAGTTCCCGGTTTGTTGTCACTAGTAAGTCTCTATCTCCATGCACAGAGCAACAGGAGAGACATCAAAGTGCAGACGAATGAGTGGACAATAAAGGACTCTTCTGATTTAATGGTTTGGTTGTGTGCACTCCAAGGCTTTCCTCTAACTTTCCTTCTTTAAGGCCAAGTGTTGAGAGTCCAAGTCCAAGGGCAAATTAAACTGGGTTCCTAACTAGGGAAGCTGTCCGTTTCATCTGAGAGAATGTTTCTTTCAGTAAACCCAATATTAATAGGCAACCAGGAATAGGTGGGTTGTAGCTCAGCGCTCTTTGTGTGCCTGGAAACTCTCAAGTGGCATCAGATTAGCTACCCCTCCCTCAAGAAATAAGCAAAATGAAAGCAAAAAGAAAGGAAAATTACAGTGTGTCTTTTGTTAGACAGGCCATATGTTAACTGACATTCCCCTGACTTTAAAGGTACTGGAATGAAAATCTTACTTTCTGCAGTTTGATGGATCTTTGTTCTATCATATCAAATGCTCAGGGCAGTCAGTTCCCATCTGTCAGTGATGCTGAAGGAATTTTGTGGACTGTTTGAGCTGGTTTTGTCAGAAATTTAGTTTACAGTGCTGATCTCTGTGCTAAGCAACAAAGAAAGGACTGCAGATTAGATGGTGCATTAAGCCCGTCCCTGAAGTATACCTGTAAGTCGTGAAAGGGTAATCGGGCAAGAAAATCTTTCCGCTCCCTCAGAAACCCTCAACACAAAACACAAAATGTGTTGTCTTCCAGTGTGAGTAGAGCAAAAATTCTTTTCCCTCGATACACTTCTCAGACAGGGAGTGTACTCAAATTTACGTGATGAAAGTTGATCAGTTGGATAGAATCCTCATTGCCAGTATTCTTACACATTATAAATCAGGTGACTGGGCTGGCATTGCTTTCTTGCACTGAAGAGGAATAAGATGCCTGTGATCTCCGCATGTGGAGAGATTCCTGCATCTGGCTTGGTTCCTAGCTGCTCCGAGTCTGATGTGCATGCTGTTAACAGAACTATGGGTCTTGTTCTTCAGAAAAAGGAAATATTCTGATACATGCCAACAGTATGTAACTAAAACATTGTTTTATGTGACTATACCGGTCTCTATTTATAAAGGTGTATCTTTTCCACCTTGTGTAGCACTGTAATGAAATTGGTTCTCAGAACTGATACGAGTGTGGTGTTCATTATTTATTAGTCCCACTGATCTTGATTCTAACTTGACTTGTTAGAGTCATCCTTAGATAATGCTGCTATGCACTGTACTCCATGATTGGACGTTGTAGAAATGATTGAGGTGTAGGCTGGAGACATGTGTATGAGAAACTCATTCCAAAAAATGTGCCTCGGATGCCAAGGAGAATATGTGATGTACACTTCTAACATATCTGTAACGGATTAGGTGATACTCATGTACGAAAAGCAGCAGCTAAGTTGCTAATCTTCTTCACATTTGTGAATTTATTGGAGAGGCTGTGTCTGCACTGAACTCAGTTTGAATGAAAGGAATGTGTAAATATTTCTTTAAGGAGACTAATCACCCAGAAATCTAAGGAGATTTTTCAGTGTTAACATTAGCTTTAATTGCCACTCTTAATCTCTTTTTTTTTCCCCAATCAAGTATTCTGTTTTCCAAAAAATACTTTCTCTTCTAATTTCGCATCAGTGAACAACAAAAATTATGGGGAATAGTTGGAAAATTGATCACGTGCAGAAGGTGATATATGTGCACTGAAGACCAGCAGGTATAGAGAAGAAGCTTCCCTTTCTGTGTTTTCCTTAAGTCCCAATTAGAAGGCATCATTCACAATAAATTATAAAGTAATTTACAGACAGTTGCATAACAGACTGTATTTTTTTTGTGAATATGCAGTTAGGCAGTGAGCCTATCTCTTGATAAAGATCTGTGTTTCATGGGGATAGGAAGTAAAGGAAGAGGGAAACACCAACTTTAAATTATTTTTTTTATTTGTTTTAGATTGTAACTCGTGTATTTTTTTATGTTAAGCAAATCTGAAACATGAAGGTGCTTTCAAATACCGTGTTTTACATCAACAGCTGTAAAGAGTGGGAGTTCATACGGTTAATGTGATGCACTTGCCATTAGCTGTAAATAGTCATGCCAACATAATTTAATAATTTATGATCATCTGTTCATAGCTAGAAAGTGCATTGAATAGCAGGAATATCTGAAAAAAGAAAACTATAGGAAGGGATAAAGAGAGAGAAGGGAAGAGAAACCAAAACTGAACAGGGAACAGAGATTTACAGAGATTCAGAAGTTAACACAGGAAAGAGTCACAAGCTTTGCATTTTAAATCAGTTGCAAGCCTTCACTGATGAATGTATTCACCCATGCTGGGAGAGAAAGGACGTCTGTTCCTTCAGTCTGTCTTTTGTAATTGCACCAAGTAGATGCCAGTATTTCTGTTTTTCATGCTCATCTTCCAGTTTTTATCTGTCTGAGGTATTTTACTTGTGTTTTCTACAAAGCTTAAAGGTGCTTTAACTGAAGGAACTCGAACGGAACAAGTTCTCACATTTCATAGAACCATAGAATGGCCTAGGCTGGAAGGGACCTTAGAGATCATTTAATCCAGCCTCCCTGTCATTTCTGCTGTTTTCTGCTTTTCTCATCTTTATCCGTCAGCATAATTAAAAAACAGTCACTTTTCTGAAAAGTTCTGTGCACCTTATGCAGGTCTTGGAGCACGTGATGTTGATACATGATGAATAATGAGGTCCGAGCTCAAGATAAAGCGCAAGGGTTTAGGAGAGCAGAACTATTTCATGTTGCGAGCAAGCTCGCTGAGTAACTTTTAATTTATTTTTAGCTGCCAGCCACGGTCTGAGTCCAGAACGATGTGATGCAAAATCTTAACAGCAAAATACAGTGAATGAGACTGTAGTGCTGATTTGTTCTTTGTGCAGTACTTTGTCAATGCTATTCTCTGTGCTCTGGTCCAAGACTAAGACCTGCACTGCAGCAGAAAAGGAGCATTCAGCACAACAGAACCTGTGAGGTGACCACCTAGAGAATGCATGAAATTTTGGGCTATGCTACGGGGATGTTCAGTGATTTAGAAACTTCTGTAAAGATTCCTTTAAGTGTTTATCTGTGTGAATGTTGTTTTCCAGAATAGCTCATTATCCTAGTACCAAAATCCTCTGTGTTCCTCTAATGTCTTTTATCTGTAACACCAATTGGTAAGAAGGAGTGCTACTGAAAAAAAAAAAAAAAAAAAAAAAAAAAAAAAAGGAATTAATTTTCTAGCTCAGTGATTTTCATGTTTGGTTGTGGGTGGTTTTTTCTTGGTTTGGAGATCTTCCTGTATTTCTCCAAAAGAACTTGCTTTTCCCAGGTACCTTTTGTGGGTAGAACTGTAGTAGTTGTAGCCCACAGACCACTGTAAAGCTCTTTATTGGAGAGTGGAAATGACAGGGGTCTAATTTATCTGTCTTAACATTGGAATTAATTAAGTTGTAGAAGATCTAGACTTGGTGCAGAAATTTAAAAGAAGGATAAGCAGTAGAACAAGGAGGAGTATGGAAAAGAGGAATACTAGTCTGGAAGGAGAGTCCATGAAAAGGTCAGCTAAATGCTGAGCAGCTCTCTAAAAGCAAATCAGATTCATTAGGAAAAGCAGTAGAGAGTAAGAGAGAGGCCATTGTTGTCCCTCGCTGTATTATCTGAGCTTTGCCTGTGTACATATAAAAGAACTGGAAAAGATTCAAAGGAAAACTGTTCAAAGATATGATTACACCTTCCATTAGAGAATATTGTGTAAGATAGGACTCTTCAATCTGGGGAAGAGAAGGCTGACGTTAGATTTGATTTAGATTACAATATCTGTGGCATGGAGAGGTTAAAAAAAGGTTTAACACCCCCGGTAGTTCCCAATACAGATGCTAGGGTACATTAATAGATTAAGGGCCAGTTTGGAGGAAACAAAAAGAGGTCACTCCTTGCAAAGAGAGGGCAGTACATGTGTGGAACTGCGTTCTGAAAGATGTGTGGCCGCTAATAGCTTATCTACCCTCGAAGGGGAGGTTTTGGAAGCGAAATTCATGGAAGGTTACCAAGTACAGTCCAAGAAACAACAAGTTTGAACAACACCGAGTTGAAAATAGTTGGAGGCTGTGAGAGTTTTCAAGGAAAGTAATATATGTTTGCTGTGTTTTTATTCATCTTGAGATAGCAGCTCATGGCCACTACTGGAGACGGGATACTAAGCCGTTCTAGTTCTGACCTACCAGGGCTGTTCTTATGTTTCTTAAAGGTTGTTTTTGAGCATGATATTAATATTTCGATAAAGACCTTAGCGTAAAAAGAAAAAGCATACTAAGCAGTTTTGTAATGAGAGGGGTAATATACCAGGTAATCACAGGGTGTCTGTGAGCAAACAGTGTGACAGACACCTACAAAGAAGGGACAAATGATCCCAGAAGCATGAAGAACTTCAAGTAGAGCTGGGATGCATTCATGTAATTAAACCTATTCCAAAATACTATGTACCACCCTAGCTGCCTGTGTTCGTATGCAGAAGGGACTGCTAGGACAGTTACAGAAGCTGAGTGTCTGTTTCACAGAAAGCACGGGCTTTAATTAAATTACATGAGCGGATGCTGTTGCGGTGTTTAAATGCATCATGAACAAAATACCAGTGAGGGAAAAGAACTAATCAAGCTATAGAACAACACTGGCACAAGAGCAAGGATGTATAAACTGGCCATGCGTGAGTTTAGGCAGAAAACTGCAGGAATCTTTCTTGCCGTTTGAGCCACAGAGCTTTGCATCAGTTGTTTAAGAAATGTCATGGCATTCGGAATGGTAAAACTTTTAGGGAAGAAAAGGATGAGGGTGCTTCCAATAGTTAAACTTCTGTAGTTAAATTAAGCTTGTAGGAGAAGTCCAGGAAAGGGGTGCAGAGCTCTAGCTGTTCCTTGGAGTTGCACAAGGCCTCCAGCTGCTCGGTGTAGCCTGCTGTGAGGCTCTGCTGTCTGTTTTGTCTCGGCCAGATTTTGTGTTGTTACTTAGCCGATCTGTGTTCCTGTCACTTCCTGACCATAGCTTTTCTCCTCCTTCAGAGGGTGATTTGGATCTCATCCATCCTTCTGTTTTCTGATCATGGCCATCTTGTGAGATGTAAACACTTGCTCTTTAGCCAAAAGAGAGAAGAAAAAAACCCAACAAAACAGGGTAGGATGTAATGCAGATTTTGGGGGTATTTGTTTGCAAGACCAGAAAATAGAAACAGTGACAGCTGCTAACAGCTTGAACAAATTGTTTGTAGTGGTTCCTTACGAAATAAATATGTTAAACCTTTCCCAGTTTTGCCTTATGTTCTTTTTTCTAAGCTGTTTATTAATAAAACTAGCAGTGATGATAACAGATTGGTTTTCCACTAAGCCATGTGTGAAAGTATCTTTAAAAAGAATTACCCGTGGTAAAATTCCACTAAATATATTCTGATGTCTGATAACAAAAATTTACAGCCCTGTGTCACCATCAACCAAGAAATTTCTATGGTAGTACATTATTTACTTCACCCTGGTGTTGTAAGAATGTTTCTGTTGTAGAGATAGAGTAACTGAGGTACCTAACGAACCTCTTTGAAGTCACACAGTTGAGGTGTCCAAAGTCATACTTTACTTGTATCCACTCAGTGTATGGCACCTGCAGACAACACAGACTGTTGAAAGAAATTGTGCTTGTTCTCTGAACAAAATACTACACTTTTAAAATTTTCTTTCTTTTTGTCTGGAGTGAGGAAGAAAGGTGTTTTACTTGTATATGGTTAGCATACAATCTCTTCATAAAGTTATGAGCTGTGTAAGTTCTTTTTTTTGAAAGGTCTGTGTAGCTGAATTTCTAATCTGAGCTTTGAACTTAGTGTAGTTTTGCAGTATTGCGGGGGAAATGGCCACGATTTGGAAGGTAAGTTTATACCCACACTAATTCTGGCAGGGTTTTTTTTTTTCTCAAATATCAGATTTCTCATCTGTAGAACGGATGGGAGATTGCACATGGATAAGGGAGAGATATGACTCTAAGACAGGTTACAGGGCCAAAGGAGATGAGGGAATATATGTATGAGGTGCCAGCATGGCTAGCATGTCAACAAATACATTTCTAGTTGCATTAGAGTTCCTTTTCTTATTTATGTCCATCCTTTATAAGTGGTAAAAAGTTTTTAAAAACAAGGAAACAAGCAAAACAAAAAAAACCAACAAAAAACTAATAGCCCAAGGCAAAATCAGGACTCTACTACACAGGAGTATAGAAGTAGCAGGGAATGAGCTAGCTAGGCAACACCCAGGAAAGAAACCACCCAGTGCTCCTTTTAGAGCACAATATGATTGTTAATGTCAGTGGATTCAGAGGACTTGGAGGAGGTCTGAGAAGAGGTCTGCTAGGCAGGTGTGTGAAGATGCTAATTACTAGGCATCCACAGGACAAGTGTTGAACAAGTGTACCTTGGTGTAATAAATTGAGATACGAAACCGGAGGTGCTTTTTTAGTGCTTAAATTTTCAGAACTTTTATGTCTTTGAAATTAATTTTTATAGGTGATATATAGGTGTAACTGGTCTGCCCTTGACCTCTTCATTTGATTGCTTTTCAAATTGTAAACTACTAGTTTTGTTCAGAAGCTTTTTGGAATCAGTGGAATTGTAGTACTGCGCAGACAGAATAACTCCACGTTCTATAAATAATGATTAGCTTGAATAATGATTATTGTGGTTATATGTAATGTGTGCTGAGTGTCACAGCTGATTTATTGTTACTGGTTCATTTGGTATATTTAAAAGTCTGGACTAGAAAGAGCTTTTAAAGGAATGTGCTTAGGCCCTCTGCTGATCATTTTGAGAATAGGGAAGAGGAAAAACTACCATGCAGTATTAAAATGCTGGCAAAGCTTGTCTTTTTGGGAAAGGGAAGATAATGTAGGAAGAGAACAGAACTAAAAACTGTTCTATTTAATCAGGGACATTCTCTAGCATTATTTTTAGAAATATCTAAAAAAAACCCTCCTCCAAATGCTAAACTCCAAAATTACAGTTACAGTAAAGACAGATTATCCTGTTTTGAGATGATGTAAAATAAAACCCTTTAAAAGATCAAGTTTGCTAAAAGGCCCTATCCCAGTGCTTTTTTTTTTCCCCTTATATTTTAAAAATATGTATTTAAAATCTAGTTCATTCTCTATTCAGGCAAGAGCCATAACAAAGTTAAATTAAGGGCAAGTTCCTGATAGTTACACTTGTCAAATCTTCTCTGAAGTTTCAAGAGTCAATTGAGAAGATCTTTTACGGTCAGGTAATCAGGCAGTCGGAGTACAAGTATTTAGTTGATGTGCTTAATTCTGAGAAGCTGCTTGAAAGTGTCAAGTCTCTGAGCTGTGCCTAACGTCACTTTCTCCCTCATTTTTGAATGTGGCTATGTCAGGGAATGTTTTGTGATATTTTTTCAAGTGTTTGATTATAACGTTGGAATGGGAGTTATTGAGTCTAGAGCTGTTTATTTGGAATTGATCAGTACCATGGTATCTTCTTGTATACCTCTCATTCCTGTGATATCTTAGTACAGACAGCGTGGCTACTGCACCACACTTCTCTGTTTGCAGCTTCTTAAACCCTCATTAATAAATCACATCAGCTTCTTATTAGCTAATGTGTATTTACAGTGCTTTGAAAATATGACATGTCAGACAAGGATCAGAACTTTCAGAGGTGGGCCAGTACAAGAACATTACAAAACACTTATGATGAGGATTTATATAGTACTGTACCAAAGTGAGACTATGGGGGGATTTTAGGAGAAAAAAATTATCAGGATGGGCTTTATGCTTCTGAAGTCCATGCTACTGTTATCCCTAATACAACTACTTTCAAAAGAAAAAAATTTTTTTTTTTTTTAACAACCTGCTTGAAAATGTCTATCTGCATTAGGACAATACTAGTGCAACATTTCCTGATGCCTAAACTTCCTTCCAGAGTTCTGGTCCTCGCAGCCTCCTCACAGCTCCCTTGATGTTGCCTAAACCTTCTTTCTCCTCCAAACCAGGGTGAAAACTCTGGGAAAGTCCTTTTTGGCCTGGTCCACAAACAAATTGGTGAGAGTTAGACAGCTAGAGGAGCCGGAAAACCTTGGTCAGCAGCTTGACTCTGCCAGGCTGCGTACATCTGCTAGTAAAGGCGTAGCTGTAGAGTCACTGTGCTGCTGCTTTGATGTTTCCAGATTCCTGTTGCTTCTTCCCATGATGTCATGGACTGATTGTTGCAAACCAAATTTGGTAGCTCTTGACTCATTTGTTTCATACTATCACCCAGGATAAGGATGCACAACCGGGAAATTCAATAGTTGAGGAATTCTTAAAACACCTCACTTGCTTCTAACCTGATAACAGAGTCCTGCAATGCCTTGGTACTCACATGTATGTCAAAATAAAATTACATAGTAAGACAGGAAGAATGTAGAAGAGTATATACGATTGTTAGGGTAGTGTTACTTGGTGCATTGAAAGTATGCTCCAGAGGGTTGGAGAGAAGCACAAGATCCCAAGGGTGAAGTTTTTGTGAAGAGAAACCAGTAAAAGAGTTTTGCAAAGTCTGTGTTATTGCTGAGTGTATCCCTAACAGCAGAACTTGTTATTTTGAGTTTACTGCTCTTTAGCTCTCTTCCTTTTTCACTACTTCTTCTATTCTTTTCTTGTTTTTCCTCTTAATTTTATTTCCTTAGATCTAACTGGCTAAAACCGTGCTGTGGGAGACGAGCAGCTGTGTGGCAGGTATTTTTGCTCAGTGCAAGTCTCAACAGTTTCCTGGTAGCCTGTGTAGTATTGGTGGTGATTCTTCTGACTCTGGAACTCCTAATAGATATAAAGCTTCTCCAGTGTGAGTAGGAGGATTATTATTTTTAAAAAAAATTTTTGATGAAATAAAGGCTTAACTTGCTGGGAGGTTTTTGAAGAGGGGAGGATGGTGGGGATTTTTTTTTCTCTCATTTAAATGATTACTAGGCTAGGTAAGAAATATATTTTTGTGGAATCCTGGTATAGTGAAGTCAGTCTGACCAAATACAATATAGGACAAATTTTCAAAGGATACAAGCAGAGTGTACATGCAGGGATCTGTATATACTGTCATTAGTACTTGAAGAGGTCTGTCCTTTGTAGGCATGCTCCATACACACAGAAGGAAGATCATTTGTGCCTCATTAATCTCTGATACTTTTCACCTGCATGTGGATGGACAGAAATTATGAACTTGCTAGGATATTTAGCACTATCTGTTACTAATTTACTTCTACTGAGGTGGGTAGAAATTGAAATTATGGTTTTCTATCTTGTAATACACTGAAATGATACAGATTTTCATTCTACTTCGCTAATACACTGGGAGTCAAATAATAGCTTGAGTAGAATTTTGCTTTGTCTGAATTCACTCTACGCAGGTTCCACAATGGAAATTTTAATGCTGTTATTTTGCTTCCTAATTCATCTTTTTTTTTTCTACTGCTCTTTTCCTCCATTCCTCTTTTTTTCATTTTTTTTTTTCTTTTATGGCACAAAGCTGACATGAACAGAAATACCAGCTACATTTTTTCCTATGCTAAATGTTGAGGAACATCTCTAGCATCTCTGTACAATCTCACATATGTTGAAATTGCAGCAGCGGGATTCAGACAATCCCATAAATGCAAGAATATGTAGCACGAAAGAGTCATGGTCTAGTATCTCCTAGGGCAACTTTAAACTGAGCAAATCAACTTTTTTTCTGTTGAAGTCCTTTTATTTTTGTGTTTTGCCAACTGATGTTAGTGGAGTTAAATTTCACTGTAAAGATTTACGTATTACAGTTTTATTAAGACTACTTTAGAGGACTTTATTGATAACTGCTGCCATTTCATAAACCCTTTAAGACGAATAAATGACTAAGCTGTCTTTCCACACTGTTGCCCACCATTTATATCCCTATCTGTCTGTACTGCACACACTGTTCTCAGCGTGACCACTGTGTTACAGTTATTTTCTGTGGGCTGTGGTGATTTAGCGTTCTGGATGAGGAAGCACAGATTTTGAACAAGTCTGTTGCTTTCAAAAAGTGTGAGGATTGCTAATTGTGGGCGTAAGTCCTTAAAAATTGAATTAGGAGGCAGCTTTCAGTAGTATTTGTTGAGGTGCCACATCTTTCTGTTTATGTAGAGAATTGTTACCTCAAAAGCCAAAGAGTTTAAAAACTGTTTCTGTTGATTTGTCTGAGATTTTTAATAGAGTTTTGGAGGCTCTTCTCTCGTAGCACCTGCTTTCTTACCGTTTATTTTCTGAAGAATCTACCAAAGAAAGCTTTATTTTAGGAATTATTCTTTCTCTAGGTGTTTAGTGTGTGTGATAGTCTTAAAAAGTCTGCAGCTTATACCTTCTGCGTGACCTATAGGTGTTTGGTGGAGCCAGATGATTTCCCTGTTCAAAGGCAGCCCCTGCCTGTATGGATTTTCTCAGCACCTGAGAAGGAACCCATTCCACTCAAAGTTGCTACTTTGCATTTTAACTAGTGAATCAACCCATCAGTCTTCTTGCTTTTGTTTTTAAATCAAATAAATGCTGTCTTGGTGAGACTGCTTTATTTAAGTATTGCAGTTGTGTCATATGAGGATTGTATGTCACTTACACTAAGGTTTTACAAAAACATTAGGACACAATTATGTTTTCCAAAAATGTAATTACAGTTTTAAATGATTTCTTATTCTGTATGAAAACAACCAATGCATTAGGATATGGTGCAGCACATGACTGCCAATTTTGTTCATAATAACAACTGCTAATCTACATTATAGACTGAAATTACTTAGGAAGCCTCCTTTTTTAAAAAAAAACACACCATAATAATTGGTGTTTTCTTTGACTGTGACATTTTGAGAGGATCATTTTCCTCTCATAGTTTTTGCACAGTCTTTGGCTGCATTGTGCACTTGTCCCATACACGAGTCTGTCAGTGTCAGTGATGGAGACCACGTTTGCAAATGTGTAGGTCACACACATGAAAAGGGCAGAGACCTTTTAGGGTATTTTAGCACAAAGCATATTTGTGCCAGAAGTAGAAACTCTGAAAGCAGGGGACACATAATAGATCTTTTTTTAGTCCTTCAGAGCTCTTCACATGCATTAACAAATTAACGTCTCAGTACCTTGGGATGTTTTGCAAATGCAGAAATAGGTATATATTAAGCCACTTGCACTTCATTTCAGAAAAAAAGAGGGTCATGGCAGGTTCCAGCCCCCACTCAGAAATACAGACCATGCTGTTCCACCCTCATCTTCAGTAGTCTGGGGAGAAAGCATCTCAGGAAACAACCTTGGTATTGCCCTCCTTCTGCAATCCAGTGCAGCAAGTGTGTCTGTAAAAGGCATCGGGCTTTCCTGAAAACTGCAAAGCTGAAAAGCTCCAATCCTGACCATTTGGTTGCTGGATCAGGGCCCTGTCAGTATAAGCAGTGCGGTGCAGCAGTGCCTTCCTTGGTAAGAAGGGGTTCAGGGCTTGCCCGAACCCTGCAATGAGCGTCTGCTGGCTGCTTCTCGCAGAAGCAGTGTTGTTTGCATCTGCCAGGAAATCACGGTGAAGAACAGCATCCCCTGAAAGCAAGCGCTGGTAGTACAAGCTTCTGTAATGGCCACTCGGGGTTTGCCAGGGTGTGCTCCTCATCCCTCTCCTCCTGGACAGACATTCTGAGGAGCTGTGAAAGAGAGGCAAAGGGGAGAGAGTAGAGTGAGGTTGGCTGTACTCGGCCTTTTATACTGAACTGTGTGCTGTGTGACTATAAAGGATTTGGATTTGCATTTACTTCTTCCCCATAGCATCAGGCAAGAAAAATGTGAAATAAAGCAGAGCTTTTTGGCTTTTAGCTATAATTGGAGGGAAAAGGGTTTACGAGTTCAACAAATGTGAAATTCTGTTCCAGATCCAAGTAGAAGCTGACTAGCTTAGGTGCTCAAACTGAATTCCAGAGATGTCTCTGAACCACCACAGAGCAACAGTGAGCACCTCTTGGAGAAGACCCTTCTCCCATTGTAGCGTTTCACTGCATTTTTGAAAGGGGATGTTTTGGAAGAGGCAAATCCAAATTCAGTGTACGGGCTAGTGATTCAGATCTTGTACAAAAGTTTCTTGCTTGGAATACTTTTTCAAATTTACTATTTTACTGGCAATGTAATTGCACACTGTCTGGCAGCGTGACCAGTACTCTGCTACAGTTAATACCACATGAGAAATTGATTTTTCTTTCCAAATTCGTGGTTCCTGTATCTTTTTTGTCCACTAAGGGGCAGCTGGAGACATGTATGTTAGTGACAGCTGTTAGAGAAATAGCTTACAAAAGGTTTCCATTTCTTGTTCTTTATGCCACCCTATAAAGACAATGTCTTGGGGAAATTAAATATATTACATTTTTCACATTTCTTTCTTCTTTAAGTAGTTCCTCTGCTGCAGTACAGCAAACCCTTTCTCATCAAACCCCAAATGAACCTCAGCCGTGAGTTCTAGTGACAACTCATACTAACCATTTTCTTTTTATCCTGATTTCTTGTTACTCTACTTCCCTTGTCTTCCCATTTTAATCAGTTACAATTTTAAAATTAAATGCTATACTTAGTGCATGATCTTGGGACTTAGTTGATTCTGCCAGTTTTGCGTACCTGTGCATACAGTTGTCAATTGCCTTAAACTATGCTGTTACACAGAAATTCTGTGAACCTGCAAGACCACACAGACAATTTTAATCTGTCTGGGGCAGGAATGGTAGACTCACAAATACCCTGAAGAAAATTTTTTCCCTTCGTTCCCTTATTCCAAATTTAAGAGCATGTGACCTTCAGAGAAGGAGTTGCCAGCACTTCAGTTAATGGACCCTTTCACCTTTGTGCTTTGTTTTGTCAGCAATGGGAGGGAACTTTGATGACAGAATTTCTGTTCAACTCGTTTATTAAAGAATGTTTCAGATTTGAAGAGATTTATTTAAGCTGATAAAGACAGTCCGTATCACAGCGCTTCTTTAGTCTTGCAGCAAACTCATTTGTCTGAGTTTACTTCATTTTGCATAGAAGCAAAATGCATTGAATGAAATTAAATCCTGATTTAATGCGAGTGAGTGTCCATGCAAGGCTTTAGTACTCAGTAAAATCGTACTTTTAATGAATTCAGATAAGCTTTCCTGAGTGTTCCTGCCAGTCAGTTCCTGAAAGGACTTTTGTTCAAAGCCATTCCACTCTGAAAGTGGAATAACTACCTCAACAATCTACATGCATGAAGGGAACTTGTATGAAAAGTTAAGTGTGTAGATTCCAGACTTCCAAAAATTACCATTTTAACTTACTCTTTACAGACTTTTTTTCGTGGAGGAGTTTTAAGTGAAGTGAGCATAAGTGATTTTAATGGTCACTGTCTTTCTAAAACGGGTGATTACAAAGGAATTTGTGTGTCTCAACCGATTACTTAAACTAGATATTTATTGTACAAATTAGAATTGCTGATATTTCACAAACTCCTTAAAATTAATATGTGAAGATTTGATCTTATTAACAGTGACGTTGGTTCTTTCTGTTCTGTCTCTCACTATGGTTTCCCCAGAGTCAAACTTCATTCAGAGGAAAGGGATCCTGAGCCGGTCATGACTGTTCATGGCACATCCAGAGAGCTGTACAAAAGTCTGCCTACCTAGATTATTGAGATGGTAGACATGTATTTTGAAGCCCAGCTTGAGCACTTTTTTTTTTAATCACCCATTCCAGACAATTACTGATCTTCTGAGCTGAACTGTCAGAGAATGAATACAAGGAGTAATGTGGGGATAATAGAGCATTCTGTTTCTTTACGGAATTCTAACTCTGGATTTTTAGGTCACACATCTCGTACTAAAGCAGTGCATGGAGTGAGAGCATGGAGCAGTGACAGAGCATTAAAGACCTAAAACATGTATGTCATTGCTTACTAGCAGTCTTGTCTGTAAAAGCTGTGATAAACTGCTGTGGCTGCTAACGTGCTGGCCTGAATTAGGGTGAGCAGCTGACAGGGCTGGAGTTCCATGTCCCATTACATCTCATTCTCTTTCTCGTACTACCATTGCAATTTAAGAAAACAAGCTTTACCCATATTTAAGTTGTAGCAGTATAATTATATTAAAGTTGCATTCTGCTACTATAATGATGCTTCGTTGTATTGTGTTAATTGCAGTTTCAAGTGCTTCACAGTTTGCAGGAGTAATTCACTGGATCAGCCTAGTCATCCTGTCTGTTTTCTTTTCAGAGGTACGTATAATCAAAATCTTTCACCACATACAGACCTGTGTATTTATGCTGTCACTGGAATTAGCAAGAGTTTAACAGTAGTTTGGCTGAATAAATGTAGCATGGTGTACTTTAAGAAAAAAAAAGTTAACAGTTGTCTCTCCTACTCAGAAAACTAAAAAAAAATGCGTTTAGATTAGTGCTGTTTGTCAATTGCCTAGAATTGACAAAGAAACATGAAAGATACTTTTTTTTACAAATTGCAGCTGGAAAACCACAAAAATAAATAGTCATCTCTGAATCAGAGGCACAGGATAGGACTAGTTTCGTTCATTTGTTCTCACAGAAATCTTACTGATGTCACTGGATATAAGGTATAGCAAGAAAATACATACTTTGGGAATGAAGATCCACAGGGGGTTTTTTACAAAAAGATCTGTTTTAAGAATAGAATTATCTCCTCTCACAGTTTATGTAGATAGTTTAGAAGTTCCAGGTGACTGTATATAGACGCAGTAAGAGAATGAAGCAAATGGTGAATTTCTTTGCAAAAAATTTTATGAATGCATGGATTGGAAAGAGTTGTAGTCATGATAAAAACGAGTCACCAAATTGAGATAGTCTGTTATAGTTTTCAGCTTTATTCCAAAAATAAGTCATTGATATTGAGCTATTTAAATTATTCCTGAAATATCCCAAAATATTTGTAAGACTATATTTTTTTTCAACTCTAAGGTGTTACTTGTCACAGAAAAAAAACCCAAAAAACCAAAACAACCAAAACAAATGTTTTCTGTTTGTTAAGTTGGAAGACAGCTTGGACTTCAGTATTTAAAAGTATTTTTTCTAATTCCATACAAGAAGATCTTATCATCCAAACAGATGTTGAAGTCTACACTCTGCAGTAAACTTAGGTGAAGGTTGCAAAATAAAAACCCCTAAACAAGAAAAAAACCAAAGAGCTGTGATATCTGCAAATGATTTGATACACCACTTCTGTTGAATTCATACTCACCGTGTTTATTTCCATGGTTCTATTAATGAAATACATTTATTTACATTTGTAAACACTTTGCATTTCTACTTTGTATTTCTACTCATAACAGGCATTTTCTAGCTGGTGTTGCCAGGCTGTCAGTGGGTGCTTTCTGCAAAGATTCCCTGGCAACCCACAGGGGTCTCAAAGACTACTTGGCAGCCTAGCCTGCTGGTGCTGCAGTTACACAAATGGTTGTGATTACTATCCCCGTGATTTGACAGCACTTTTGGGTTGTAGAATATGTGTAAACTCACTGACGAAAAAAAATCTCTAAACAAAAAATTTGCAGAGTCTTTCTTTTGTGAATTGTACATTCTAATTCTTTAAGACTGAGGTTTGCTAGATGGAGCCCATTGCCTGTAAAGAAGTACTTTCACCTCTCTCCCAGAATCTTTCTTCAGTGGGGATTAGTGCCCTGGAGCTCCCTGTGATCCTGAGCTTCCCAACAGAATCAGCTTGTACCTCTGCTGCTAGCAGCATGGCTGCACACCCACACCCAATGGTCTTCATTGCTTTCTGGAGCTTGTTTCACAAAAAACTTCTCCTGTGGCCTCCAATTTCTTTTTGCTGGGGTGTAATCTCAAGTTGTGTTTCGATTCACTCGTGACACCAACCACTCTTCTCGAACTCTGATGTGTTGCCTTGCTCCTGTGTCCCGTCGTAGCTCAGTTCATATGCTGGCAGTTTTTGGTCGGTTGGTTCTGTCTGTGCAGCTAGATCCTCAGGGCCAGCACTCATCTGTCTCAAAGAAGAGATTATTTGCTTCAGTTCAGCTGAGAAAGAGTACCCACATAAGTGGATGAACAGGTTCACAAGTGTTTTGCAGGAAAGCAGTAAGAGAAATACTTGACTGAGGCAAAACTAATTGCCTGGCTCGCCATGCTTTTTTCCTTCCTTCGGTATTAGGTATTTGGAACTGCTTTTTTTCCTCTACTTGTTCTCATTTTTTATAAACATCTTACCACTCACTTTATTATCTGTTTCTGTCTTGCGAAATATCTTCTTTAACCTATCCAATTATTATGGTTTGAATTTTCATCCCCCCCAAAGAAAAAGGCCATGTAAGGTGCACAGAGGAGGGTTTTGGATATTGGTTCATTTGACAGCTCACGGTCATTAACGGAGTTAAAGCAACAGAGGTGGCACTGCAGAGCAATTAGATGTGCTTCAAGGACACGGATCTGGATGAAGATGTACCTTTCCTTCTGGGTTTCCTGGAGTTGCCCTTGTGCCAAGTTGGTTTAGTGAGCATCAGCACATAAAATATGTCTCAGCAGAGGAGAAACAGAGGATTTGTTTTTTCTAATTCAAGTTAAAAGCTTTGATTTTTCAAGAGGTTACAAAACATTGCAGAATTTGCAGATGATGTTATTTTTTTTGCGTCCATCTTAATTTTGTTTGTTCTTTTGGTGCCATGAGGGGATTTTTTGCCCTCTGATTCTCAACACCGTGAGTCAACTGTCCTTGTTTTGGAGTTATTTGTTGAAAAGATCATGTGTTCTAGTGAGGTTTTGCAGTCTGCAGCTGTTCATGCCAGGATGATTTTCCAGAGGTGAACAGGTTCAGTTAGTTTGCCTGGATATAACAGGCAACTGCTGTGTATTGATTAGTCCTTCAGTCAGTGCCTTTTTCCTCAAAGCAAGGATTCAGGGTTTCTGATGTTTAGAAAGGGTTGTTTCCATAGCAAGTACCATCTCCTATTGTTTATTCCATAGTTTGGTTCCCATTAGTTGTAAGTGTGGATATACAATTCTTCAGAAGAGCAACTCTGACTTAGACTAGAACAAATCATCTGAAGTTGTAAAAGACTATTAAAAACCAGAAAGCTTTCAGCACGAAATCTGAATGCTTTGGAAAAATATGACTCATTAAAAGCTGGTGCTATAAAGGCATTGCAAGTAATTACTGTCCTATCATGTTAAACAGGCCCTGGCCCTCTGCTTGGTTAAAACGAAGAGGGGAAATGTGCCAGCAGCTGGCTAATGCCAGCACAACTGCTGCCAACAAAACAAGTAACTAGGCTCACAGCATCTTCTTGCTCTGTCCGTTCTTTATAGCCACAAGGCTTAAAGGAATTTATTGCACTTTGTTAATTTTGTATTCCCTGTCACTGTCTGTGACTTTCCAACATTAAAATATCCTTATTCAAGTGAAGTGCACATCTCTTTCTGCTTTTTTCCAAGTTTTTAAACAGAATTTCCTAGTGGTGATGATTGTGTATGTTTGTCTCTGTTTACATACATCACTATGATTTGTCTGTGCACCAAATGTTACCCAGATGTTAAGACAGAAGAGAAGAGAAAGACATTGGGGGGGAAACCCCAGTACCAACAGCAAGGCAAGGCCGGGGTTACACCCTATCAAGAGGGCAAATTCAGCCTTGGTAATAGTTGGCTGAGAAAGGAAGATGGGGAGTGTCACGGTGTTTTGGTAAGTGGATTGGAGCCTGCTTCTATTTTAATGGTCTTATCACGTTGCCCCAAATATTTGATTCTGTAGCTGTTGTTCAGTTTTGCTTTTCCACTGAGATTGATGAGACCATTTGAGTGCAACAGTTGAATTCTTTGATCTTAGTTGTTTGCGTTGCTCTGTATGTGCTTCAGTCAAGCCAAGCACTCAGGCATTCTGCTAGCTTTCAGCACTTGAGTGTTTCCCTCGGAGTAACCAAGTCTTCTGATGTGCTTAAAGTTAGGCAATCATGGAACTGTGGCTTTTTTTCTGTATCTGTGTCCAAGAAATGAGTTCTCAAATTGAGTAGAGCAAGCCTGGGGTCCTAGCTGGTAAATAATCTGTTTCATTAGCTGTGGCTCACAAGTACGTTTTAGATTTTCACTCTTAGGAGGGAAAAAACCCCAAAGACTTTCCTCATCCTGTATGTTAAAAAGAAGTGTTCACAGTAGTCTGACACTTTACTCCTTGTTTATAACAATCCTTGGAAGGAATAAAACCTCCTGAGGAAGGCCCTACTATTAGGGTTCTGTTAAAAAGGAAAAACATCCCCGATGACAGAACTAAGTTAAAATAATGTCTTTCCCATATAGATTTTTTTATAAGAAATTCATAATTTTATAATAGAGAAATAAACTATGTTACTTGTGCTACATTTTTTTGTAAGCTCTGAGCAGAAAGATAATAATTTTCTATTAATTCTATAATTCTTCCATGAGCTGTAGCTTCTTTTCTTGATGTTTACTTTCATTCCATGTACACAAAACTTCTCTCATGGTACATAAATGCACTGCGTTCCTGGCTCTGTGTGTTTTGATTTTTAAGGGAGTTGAGTAGGAGGGATCTAGGAACAAAAACATGGATTTTATATAATAATGTAATTTAAGTTAAATTTAAGCTTCCTTCTTTGCTAGTGTGTAAAAAGTTAAATATTTAATATAATGTGAAATTTCTAGCCACCTTTGTTGCTTCACAAAAAGAGTAGTTACTGGCGAAAATGGTTTCGCAGAGGTCTAGGAATTTAGCTAGACATGAAATGCCAGTCTGCCCATTTCATTTACAAGAACATACCTGACTTTATATGCTGTGCTCTATCAGTGCTGCTTTTGTGCTTTCATCTCTTGATAGGGACAGTCGACCACCTTCTACTCAGTGGCTTTCAAGGATAAGAATTAGCACTGGTGTTCTTGTGGCCAGAAGGAACTTCTGATGCAGGGATGCTTAAGACCAGTTTTCTCTCCAATCTGCATTTACCTTATGGTAGTATACAGCATTTCTAGTAAGCCATTTATATTTGTGAGAAGCGTTTTCGAATCTATCCGGAGTTGTCAGTTTAAAAGTCATTGGTTTTCTTCATGTTGTAAAAACAAATATTATGGGAGAACATAAGAACAAGGAGAAAGAACTTCAGTGTTTACACAAAAGTAGGTTTGGATACTGTATGACATCATAATATTACTAGTGTTAGTCAGTGAAAAAGAATATACTGCACTCACATCTATTAAGCATCACCAAGCTTTTGCAGTTTCTATGGGAGCACATGTGCTACTAAAGCCACAGCAGTTGCAGAGTACATGGGGAGCATTTTGTGCTGGGTAATATGTGAGATGAGGTCAGTAGTTACGCGTTTCCTTTCAGAGCCTTGACTGAAGAGAAATCGCGTGAGGAGGATGCCTTTGTACTGGAAAGGGGAGGACGTCTCAGTGTAAAGATGCTGACATGTTCCTCCCTGCGCTGCTGCAGGATCTCAGGACGGGCACACCAGAAGATGGCAAAAGAAGATTCTTTTCAGTAGTGAATGAACTAAGGCCTCTGTGGAGTGACCCAAACCAGAGAGGTTATAAATTACAAATTGAGTACAAGATGTTCTTTCTGGGAAAGATTTAAAAAAATATTTGGCCTTCTGAGGTGTATCCAAAAAGCAGCAGCTTAATCCTCAGAGTTTCTGTACGAGCCAGAGGTAAAGACCCTCTGAAACAGATGGATTAGTTTTGTGGCAGTGGAAGGAAGGGCTTTTCTAGAGACACCCTTTCCACCCCACTCCATCCCATCTCTCTCTTGTACAATCTCTACCCCATCTCAAAATGTGGGTTGCTCTCCTTTGCTGTTAGCTAAACCTGGTGGGCCAGCTTCACCTCCTGTGCTGCCTCCTTTTGCCTCTCTACACTGCGGATGAATTTGGCAGCGAGTCACTGAATAGTAAATTGTATTAACTGCTGCAAGCAGAAGTGTATAAAATTACCTCACGTACATCGCAGTCAGCTGGCAAATGTAGCTAGCTCGTGTAGGTTGTGGGAATTCACATGGTTGGCTCAGCAAAGGACGTGGCCAGGCTTCCCTACAAAATTAGAGAGAAAACTTGCAGCATCACACAGTTCTTCATCACTGCAGACAGTTAATGCTGTGCAAACAAATGTGTGTCACTAAGGGATGCTGTCAACTTCAAAATTACTTTTCTGTCTGAAAACTGGTTTAAAATTTTGCTTTTATTTGGGTTTACTCCAACTTAAAGAAGTTAACAGAAGTGTCGAGTCATTTACCTTTTCTTAGTGCACTTGACAGACTTTTATGGAATAATTCAGCTTTTCTCAGAGAACAAAAAAATTATTTCTTATATAATTAAAACAACATGTATCTTAAGAACTTCCTAATTAAAAGATTACCAGTCCAGAAATGCTAAAGCATTCTTTTTCAAATGCAAAACCCCAAGCTGGCAGTGGCCTTTAACAGATAAGTACTCACACTGATACTTGGTGTTTGCTTTCAACCCTGTGTGTCCAAAAATGCAGAATGCCTGTAGCGTAATGCAAAACTATGTGTGTGCATTTGCTACAGTGCTGAAAAATGCCTGCACATCAGTAGGAAACAGCAGTGCTGCTCCTTTTTTTCCCCCTCTTTCTTGTAGACTCTTGCTTTTACAAATAGTGATAGTTACTAACATTTATGTTTGGTCTGTGATGAATGTTACGTTGCAGTTATCTCTTAATTCATACGCATTTTTCAGTTTGGTCCATGTACAGTGTGAAGGAAACTTCCTGGATTATTAATTCCTGTCTTTTTTTGGACTATGCTAAAGGTTCTCATATTTTAAGTTCCATACAGAGAAAATACACAATCAAATGCAATATATTTGAAATATATTTATGGTTACTTAGGAAAAATATGAAAATGTTGTTTATAAGTAATAGTAATGCTTTCATTTTGGTCAAAGTATTTATTATATTGAATCATCAGGGAGATTTACCCAGAGAAGTCCAAATTTACACGGTTCAGACTCCTCTGGGTAAGAGTTATGGCAGCAGCAGTGGGCGTGATCTCATGCTTTGAGAAAACAGAGGGACGGTAGAGAAAGCTAAGCCTGGTTGGGAGTTGCCTCTAGTGAGGACTGGCCGGGGGGCGGCAAAGCGTACGGCCCTGTGTGCCCAGGTGCACACGCTCTGTGACTCGCTCGTCATCCTTTCTTGGGTGCCCAGTTCCCACAGGGCACCAAGGAGAAGCTGCCTTGCGTGGCTTTTGTCACTTCAGTGGTGATGTGGGGCTTTTGCTAAGCTTTAAGGGCTTCCGTGTAGAACAAAAGCTTAAACCCTCAGTTGTGCCAGTCTGTTCTGAAGAGCGTGTCTCTCGGATGGGGAGCTGGGTCCATCCAGCCGTCACGCTCTGCCTTCCTACAGCGTGTCTGCTCTAGCTGAGAGCCAAGATGCTACTCATCAAGGCGCTTTTTGTGAGGAGACCTCACTTGTAGAGGTAGCACCAACAAGCATTACCGCATTAAATGTCTGCCAAGCAGACTTCCAGTCATTGCTGGCTGGTGCTGATTCACAACAGGAGACTGAAAATTAAAACATTCATGCTAGCTTCCAGCCCTTGGAACTACTCAGGCCCATTAATATGACAGTAGCACAGTCTGATTTAAACACTGTGATGAGGAATTAAAAAGACAGAAAGGTAAATCCTTTTTATGTTCCCTTAACAGCCCCATGGTAAATTCTATTTAGAGGTGTGAGACTGTTTCTATTTCCTTTGTGCAGATGTGCCTTAATATTTTGGTGCAAATACCTTTGTGCACGCCTGTGCAAAGGAAGATTTTCACCATCAGTTAGTGTAAAGGTGTGAAGTGCTCAGCCATCCTTTAGTTACTTGCTCACTGATCTAGCACTTCATTAATGCTCCCTAAGCTGCGTAGAAGAAACCAGCCGGATTTCTCTGTGCTGTCAGTAGAGTAGCTGTGGGAAGGGTAGCATCCCAAGCTTTAGACAGCACTGCTTTTCCTCGTGCGTTTCCTGACTGCTGCCCGCTGTGAAACCTGCTGTGGTGGACCCCAGGTTAACTAATATAACTGAATTTACAGCTCATGAGTAACTTAAGCATTTTGTGCAGTTTCTCAGTGGGTAGTGAGGGAGGTGCTTATGTAGTAGCTGGGACGGTTTTGCTTGAAAACATTCTGCTTGAGACTTGAGTTAAGACTGCAGGAACGCCTTGGTTGTACAGCAGTGTGGGTACTTAAGCAGTGTGGGTACTTACACCTTGTGGGTACTTACACCTTGTGGGTACTTACACCTTGTGGGTACTTACACCTTGTGGGTACTTACACCTTGTGGGTACTTACACCTTGTGGGTACATCACGTCACATCATGCTGGCGAATTTGGAGTCATTAAGGAATTTGAGGAGCTGCTGTTGTGCATCTCTTCCTCCATGTATAAACCTCAAGCATATACGTTAGTAAGGAAATCGCAGTGAGCCTTATCCTATATGCTGCGTTTGTAAAATGCTTTGGAAGTAAAATGTTCTATTTAGGATTACGGACCAGCAGCATTAGCAGTCCTTGGTGTCCGCATATAGTCTTATAATTTTTTGTAGAGGAAAGAGCACGCTGCATTTTTTTTGTTGTGGCTAGTGACTCCCTTTCTCAGCCAGACTTGGCCAATTTTTCACATACACCATTTCTGAGTAAACGTTGGCTGGTTCACTTTCCTGCTCATTGGTGGTATGAGGCTGGGCTCTCAAAGCACCACATCTCCCACAGCAATACCTTCCTCTGCAAAACAGGATTAAGTGCTGTTATCCAGGTTTGGAGTGCCAAGATAGAGCTCAGCACAGTCATCCCTGGGCCGAGTGAGGCAGCTGGGCTCATGGGCTTTGGCAAAACCATGCATAGGGATGGTACTGAAAAATCCCGTGTTATTCTGCGATTAGTTAGTGCTGCTGTATTGGCATAAATTCAGAGCTGGTTGGGATTTGATAGATTTGTATTTGTCGTGAAGAGGAGAAACATATATTCATCACAGTCTCTTTGTTCTGTGCAGTTCTTGGCATGGTCACCCCTCAAGCATAGACCTGCCGAGCTCTCTGTCATTGGTATTTTTCTTTAATGGAGCAAGTAGCATTCTGAGCTTCCTTGCAAGGCACACTGCTGCAGTTGGACTCTTCAAATCTGTAGAGTCTGTCTAAATCTGATCTTGTTGCTATTGGCTGAAAACATCCCTGCCGATTATGCTTTTATGTGAATTCAATTTCAGTCATTCGTTGGCTTAATTAATTTTCTTATTGCATGTTCTGAAGGCTGGGTTAAGAATCTGGAAAGGTGCCGTTGGATTTTTTTTATGGAAATTCACCGTTGGTTCATTCTGTGCTTGTTCTTTATTCCTCTTTTGTAGCTACTGATGCTACATATAGCTGTTTTGCTTCATAAAGGAAGATCACATAGATATTTTTCTCCTTTGTCCTGTGACTTTCTGGGATTTTATAATAGGACAACAGCCCTCTTCTCCAGAGGGGGAGAAATAGAGCCTCTGCTTTTCAAATTGATGAAGTGTCAGTATCTCTGGGCATTAAAAAGGGGCAGTGCTTCTCCTGCTTCGTTAGCAAATAGAAAGCACTGGCATATCCAAGCTGGCAAGAAAAGAGAATTGTGCCCCATTCCACCTGGGGAGACCTCACAGTGGATCTTCTATACACTTGGGTCCAGAGAGTGGGGAGGCTTGGTAATCTAAACCTCACAAGTCTAAAAGCAAAATTTTAGGAGGGTAGAAAAGAGGCAAACATTTGAGCTTGGAACTTGTTTGTGAAAGTTTTACTGAGTCCGTGTAGTGGTTGGAAAGCAATATCTGCTTTCATAGTAGAGAAGTGTAGGTATTCCTAGATCCTCATTATTAGTCAGAAGAAATGTATAATGCTTAAATAAGATAAAAAAAAATAGCCCCTAAATAGATAAAGGACTAAATGTTTTTCTAAAATTACAGTAACATTCATCATCTTTTTTTTCCCCTAATTTATTTTTCTAGACTATTCTGAGGATTGTGGTCCTTGGCATATGGGATTACATTGAAAACAAAATAGAGGTAAGTGCTCTTACTCCTTGTACTGTTTCCTGGGAAGACACTGTACGAATATTAAGAACAGCTTTGGGTGGCTGAGATCTCAGCATGCGCGTTCTTGTCATTATACGCATGTATAGATAGATGTATGATGCGATCCATTTTTCTGTGAGAGACTCAGAAGTGTGCAATATTTGGAAATAATTAAGGGAGGGATGGTGACGTTTTTGCTTTTTGTGTGCGTTTATTTCCTTATTAGAGCTTTGCTAATCTAACTGATACTGCCACCCTGAGTTAATGAGCAATGTGAGTGTTATGTGGCTTGTGTAACCCCATTCCTATAATTAAATTGAAATTAGAACTGGTCGAAAAATCATGTGTAGTTTTCTGATAGAAAATACTGGTTTGGGAAAAACCCCAATTTTATTGTGAAATTATTTTTTAATTACATTGAGTTATGATAAATACTGTAATTTACACCTCAGATTAAAAATGAGGTAGAATGTCATACTGTTACACAAGCAAATAAGGAAGTGCGTGTGTTAAAAATAAGACATAATCCCAATTTGAGCAGAAATCTGGAGATCAGGAAAATTACTAGCTCTTTCTTTATACTGTCTGATAGTTAATACTGCACAGGATGCACCAGAAGAAAATCTGGGTTTTCTCAGAACTTGAGTGAGTGTAGAGGCCTGTACGCTTTTTTAACTTGTTTTGCTGAAAAAAAATGAAGTGAAACTGAAATTATTGATTCAGATCTTATTATTATGGAGGTTAAATGCAGCAGTTTCTGATAATTCGTTCTGGTACTTTAGAACAGAGTGATACTGTTCACTGCTTGTCAAATGATGGCAGTGAAGAGCATTGCTTTTCAATACCCTGAATCATTATGCGCAGTTCTAAATGTGTAGTGCTTATAAAATCTGTGTCTTGCCTTCTTAGGCAAACCATTGATCAGTGGTCTTTGGCAGCTGGGAAGGGAATGAGAGTGTAATATTCTGTCCTACTCGGCTAGGCGAGTACAGAACAGACACAACACTTGCCAGTTTGTTCTGAAATGTATTTACTTATGCATTTCTCTCTAATACTTTGCACAGTTGCCTTTTCTGATCTAATCCCAATGCAACCAATGTCATACAAATCATTCTAAAGAGTCCCAGTTGTCAAAAACCTTGAAAATGCAGATATCCAGTGAAGGTGAAAGCAAGGAGTCTTTCTGTCTTGATATACAGCTGTTCTCAACCACGTTGTGTAGTCAGGACATAGCCAAGAGCCATCAAGTCTTTTCACTTCACCTTTTTCTAGTTGTCTTCTTGATCTCTTCGTGTAGGCAGTAAGATCTCTAGGCAGGGACTGTTTTTTGGGATGATGTTATGCCAAATAACAGGTAGAAAGTACCCATGATAATAAAACTTTTTATCTATAACAGCATTTTGGCTATCACTTCTACTTGGGGATTTTGGCTAGTATTTCCCAATACTGTTCTCTTGCCCTGCCCTCCCACCACAACTTATCTCTCCTCACCTCGTAAAATGCACTAAGGAATTCTGTTGTGCTACCTAAAAAGGATGCAGCCTTTCTGTGGCTTGGCCACGTCTCAGATCACTGTCAAATATGTACCATAATTGTATTTCTTTTGGGCAAAGTGAGAGCCCTTCAAGACCCCAAGAAGGAATGTTAGGATTATGATCTTTAGGAAGGATTAAAAAAACCTGATTTCTCTCTAGGTGTTTGATGGTGCTGTCATAATCTTGTCATTGGCACCAATGGTGGCCTCAACAGTGGCTAATGGCCCCAGCAGCCCATGGGATGCTATCAGCCTTATTATCACGCTACGAATATGGAGAGTGAAGAGGATCATTGATGGTGAGTGCTCATTCAGTTTGTGACTCCCAGAATTACCTGGCAGGCTGGGAAAAAGCAGATTTTAAAAATACGCGGAAACTGCTTGCCACCACTGTTTCTGTCATTCTCCTTCCTCTTAGATTTTAAAAGCACAGAACAGAAGAGAGTTATGACTCCCATGGAGGAGAGTGGGTCTCAAGTTCATGGCTGTGTCTCCTGTTCCCTAGGAGCCTTTATAATTGATCGGCTTCTTTATCTCTTAGGGCACCTTCACATCCCCTATCCGGTAAAGCAAATGCCCTGATGTGCTTCCAGTCTCTTGCCACCAGATGTCGTTCCCGATTCTGCAAAATAACTGTTTTCAATCTGCTTTTCTGGTATTTGCTGGACCCTCCCCATTTCCATACAGCTAGTTCTGTCTTGGTGCATTTTTTCCAAGTTCTTATCTGTAATACAATTTCTATGTCAGACTCCAGGAGCGTTTTCTTACCATGAGGGTTCCATGTTGAAGGTGCTCTCTACAGTGCTGGGGAGCTGTACGGCATAATAATGAAATGTATATTGGTACTGTTTGGTACAGACTCCTCTGGGGAAGTACCTGGGAGATAAAGGCCCAACAAGTCAAGGTTGCAGAGAGCAAAGCCAGCCACTGTGCCTGGAAGCAAGGACTCTAGTGTAGGATACTTTGTGCTCAGTGATTTCAGGTTACTGGGAAAAGAAGTGGAAAGGGAATAAGAGGAGGATCACTTCGCTCATGGGTAAAAGATCAGAGTCAAGTTGTTTTTTTGGGTTTAGGTGCCCTGGAAACTCTGTATTCAGAGTTGAGGAAGGGTTGAAGCTCACTGACTGAAGGGTACAAAAAAAAGTCAGGATCTAGTTAGCTTCAGAAAACATCAAGAATTGCAATATGCACTGAACAGCTTTGCTAATCAGTCTGAGTATGCCCTAGTTATGACAGGAACAAAATTTCCAGAGGTGTTCAGAAGAGCTTTTGAAAACTGGACTGCAGCTTGAAAAGCAATAGACAATAAATGCCTTTTTGTTTTTTAAAATATTCTTCTTAGTCTGCTATTTCCATTAAGGACTTATTTTTTACCACAAAGTCTAGGAATTAAATGCTTAGGTCTCTGGAATAGTTCTTTTCCTAAGGGAGCTGTGCTGTTCAGGTTTAAAGGGGATGAGCAAACTCTAAGCAGAAAATCCTCCTACCTAGCAGTTCAGGAAGTCTGTGGTAAACACTGGAAAATATCTGTGTTAGTACAGCAGAAGCTAGGAAGAGCATGCAGGAGGCATTTTAGCTCAGCCAGGCAAATGCAGGTCTGTCGGAACAAGATCTAGACTCTGCTGATGACCTGCATTTCACATGTTCGAAGTCCTTCCCCGGAGGAAACACAGTAGTGCTTTTCCTATAAGAGATACTCTGCTCCTGTAGATGCAAGGGGTGACATGCTTTGGATGGTTAAGCTCTGTAAAGATTTTCCCTCTGACCAAAGCCCAAATCACAGCTGGGTTACTTTAAGTGCTTATTTGTGTTTTCCAGCCTATGTCCTTCCAGTGAAAGTGGAAATGGAGATGATGATTCAGCAGTATGAGAAGGCAAAGGTTATTCAAGATGAGCAGCTGGAAAGACTAACCCAGATCTGCCAGGAACAAGGGGTAAAGTTCAGTTATGTCTTTATTTACACATAGCTTGTCATGACAAATCAAACAGTTCATGCACTTTGCTGCAAGCTAAGGTTTGAGAAGTATCACTAGGACTTCTCTTGTAAGGTGACAGGTCTCAATGTTAAGGAAGTATTCGCTGCAGCCGGGCTCTTGTCAAACAGCAGTTGTCACCCTCTGCTGCTGTGCCTGTGGTTTTTAAGGTGAGGAAAACAAATGTGAGGTATAGAAAAAGAATGCTCCCAATACGCAGTTTATTGAATGAGTATAGCTAGCTTGACATAATACTAAAAATATGTAAAAGTCAATGCCGTTGCTGGAGACTGCAGCTATATTGAGGCTGTATTCCTAGGAAAAGTATATGCAGTTGAAAGTTAATGAGTCTCCCTGCTTTAAATGCAGAAGGCAACCTCCTGGTAGGTCAGTCACAGGTTCTTTTGGCAGACTCAAAATGTTGCAATAGAAGCTTCTAGTTCCTGGAAGCAAGTAAAGATTTAAGACTCTTCCCAGGCCCCCAAATGTTCAGTGAATCAGTTTTGAGGTAAGGGAAGGTGAAGCATAAAACTTCTCAAATGAATATACTTAACATGAAAAAGGTATAAAGGCACTGTTTGGGCAATAAGCCAGAAGATTTTGCCATTTGTCTCATCCAAATGAGTTCTTGAATAACCTGCTTCAAAGTAGAAACCAGGAATGTATGTTGAGGCTCAGGCTAAGGAAGCAGTCAGGTGACCGTCAGACCACAACAGAATGATTCACCAAGTGACTTCTTGTTTCAGTTGTAAGGGTGACTATGAGGTGTCCAAACAAATCTGGAGATTTCTAGCTTCAATTCCCATTCTCCACTTGTGGTAGGTGCTTTCAAATACAAAATGATGCGACTTGTAAGTCTGAATGGCTCGATCAGTCAAAAAAGTAAAGAGCCTGAGTAGGCAGGAGGAGAGGCATCTTGTCCCAGAACAGACCCAGCTGCCCAAAAGATACATAATCTGAAGCAAGGATTTAGATGCCTGTCTTTTATCAAGGGACCTGAAATACTTTGGAAACCATCAGCATTTAGGTCCCAGAGTAGCTTTTTAGATTTAGTTCCAGGCCTTCTAGATCTCAGCCTAGGATTCTGCAATGAGCTCTTGGTAGTGTTAGGTTGCCTTGTCTGTGTGGTGACTTTGGAAGACCTGTTGACCGTGTGTCATTCTGTAACACTGTTTTTGAGAGTCACTCATGTTAACCATAACAAATTGCTAAACCTTAGACTTCACTTTTACCTTCATCTGCGTAAGTATCTTCAGTGTCAAAACTGCAGCCCTCTTCCTGAAGACTTTGCACAATGGTACTAAGTGATTCATGGTTCTCTCATGATCGTGAAACGAGCAGGAAAATGGTATATGCCCCATTTCACAGGGGAGAGATGATCCTTTGACCAAATGCGCTAGGCAAATCAGTGATTTCTGGTGTCCTATTGCAGTGTTTTGTCTGTTATACCATGCTGTTAGACTAAGTTCTTGGCAGTCATAAATTTGAAAACATTCTTTTTTAGGAAGTGGATTATGCAACCAGATAAGTCTCTCGATTTCTAAACAATTTTTGGTGTTACGAGTAAAGGTGGGCTTGTTATTCCAAGTAGGGTTTGGGAGCAGCTTTTCCTGCTCTCCATTCTGATACACGTACTCCTTATCTGCATGCCTGCCTTGCAAAATATCTGAGCATAACAGCCCTCATGTGAGCTCTGATGATTACAGTAGAGCTGTTCATCAAGCGCTAAGATATACTGCATTGGTAGATGAGTAAATCTGTGAAAACAGGGCAGGTTCTCTCCTAGCTTTCAAGTGTCATCAGCTAGGGAAAAATATGACTATAGAAAAATGACAGCGTGCTAATCTTTCTTATTTAACTGACATCCTGCCAAACATATGTCTCAGCTGTATAATATGAGGTAAATGTACTAATTTGCTACAATTAACAACAGAAGACATTGACAAAAGTACTGCACCCTTTCTTTGTAAATTATTAGCTTCATAATTCAGTCAAGAAGAAGTTGTCAGCCTTATAATATTCACATTAGCATTGTGTACAGTATCTGGTGGGAAAAATGTCTCCTAATGGTATTTAAAATTCTGCCAGGTTTTTGCTTTTTCGTTTGGTTGTCTTTCCTGACCTTTTTAGAGTATCACTTGTGTGCAGAATTTAAGCGTGTGTGTCTGGTTTTGCGTGAAGGATTGCCTGCAGTAGTCTGGCTGCTCTCAAACCTGGCATTCCAGTTTGCCTTGTGTGCGTGGAGCCAGCTCTGGCAACAGGAGCCGCCCGTCGGGATTGACCTGTCGCCTCGGCTGTGTGCTGGGACGCACCACTGTCAGCCCCAGTGGGAAGACTGGGCAAGGCACCACGGTTGCCTGCATCCTAGCAGTGGATGTAGGTACTGATTCATCCTGACGCTGCACCTCTGTGGCCACACTGATAATTTGAATTTATTTAATAACTATAAACAGGACTGAAAACATTCCTGTTAGAAACATTTCCCAGCACTTCCTTTTCTGAGATCTTGTGTTCGGTTTCTTACTGCTTTGACACTTGTCAGGCAATTGGAATTGAAATTCTCAAGGTCTGGGCATCTCCTGCAGCTGAAATTACTTTAGAAGTCTCAGACAAAATCTTCATTATTTCTAAAGAGGATTTTGGGGAAAAATAGCCCGTTTGTTTGGGTTTTGAAACAGAAATAATTGGTGACCAGTTCTCTGAGAAGTCCCATGCCCTCCTGGTCTGAAGCTGGTATTTAACACTTGGCAGGCAAAAATGGAGTTCCTGCTTTAATAAAAATAAAAGCAGAAAAGCTGCAACCTCCCTTCATCTTACTTTTTGATTTCTGTTTCTTCTGTCAGTTGGCTATTTTTGGCCAGTGATGAGGTATCACAACTGTAAAGTACATTTCCAGTCCTGAATTACATTGGAGACGTACTTCTGCAAACATGAAAACTCTTTCCAGATGTTGATTTTTGGCTAGCCATACATGTGAAAACCAGAATATATTTTATAAATTACAGTTGTACGGACCACCACTTTGTTCTCTGTAGTACTCCACTGAAACGGTTTGAATAGTTTGCTGTTTTATTTATTCTCCATTGACCAAGAAAGAAGTCATTAAATGGGAGTGGAGCATGAGAGGCAGTCAAGGCAGAAAATACCAAAAGGGCTGAGATAGCTGTACAGGACTTCACAAAACATGAGAAACATTAGTGATCACAATAACAGGGTTTTCTAAAAATTGGTAAAGGTAAAAGGTAGAAGAGTTTTACTGCGATTGCTATAAAAAAATACGGCAAGTGTATATTGCTGATGGTATTGTTTTATCAAAATAGCTTAACTTAAATAGCAGAACAAAGTTCCCTTAACAATGCAAATTCCAGTTGGGGCATACTGCTTTTTTTTTAGAGGAATCACCTGTAAGACAATTTTCATTTCTGATGATAGAAGTAGATCTGTTTAAATGATCTTTTCTGCTTAACTTTCATAAGAGAGTCACTCAGCTGAGTACAGTCCAGCCAAGACTTGATATTCAGCCTTATCAAAAGACCTTCTTTTTCTGTCAGCTCCCATAGAATTGAGTTTTTCATAATTCTCAAAGCTGCAACAACTATGGAAGCTATAATTTCTTTTTTTATCTTTGAATGTAATTTGTACAACAGCTGGTAGTTTAATGACAGGTCTATTTAGCTGGTAAAATTACCTATCGGAGAAATAAGTTATATTACCCTTTTGCTATAATTCTAGTTTATTTCTATCTTCCAGTCATTTTCTTGGTGAATGGAAAGCAGCCAAGGTCATCCTGTGTTTCATTCTGCCCGTAAATCATTAGTTTGCAACTGTCTCCTGATTTTTATTATTACCAACAATGGCTAAACTAATGGAAATAAACATTGGATTGTCTCCCAGTGGCAGATGAGTTTTAGGGCAGGGCACTCTGTACAGACAGCACTAATAGAATCAAGCAAAGTTATTGCTCCTGCATTAGACACCAGTAAGCTTCTGGCTAAAATGTTCATTGATCTCTCTCTGAAACTATGTCAATCATACTCTATTGCTAGACCATTAAAAGGAAGTACTATATGATTCACTGCTAGGTCCCGTTTGGAGTCTTACACGCACGTTGCAAAATATCAGATAGGAGGGGTGGCACATTTTCTAAAACCAGGCTTGTGAACTGAGGTGTTATTGAGAGCTCTGGGTAGGTCTCTGTCATTCTACCTGCCTATAAATAATCACCTAATGCATTCTTTGAGTGAGGAAGTGCCCAGGTATGCCCCATAGTTCTTTCCGGTTTGTTTCCTGCCAAAATATTGCTAAGTTTGTGCTGCAGGAGGACGTGTGACAAATTCTGAAAACACTAAGTAAGTTTAAGTATACCATCAACACACTTCCTCTTCATGCCTGACAGTTTAGTCACTCGTTCTTACATGAGACGGTCTAGATCTCCCTTTTTCTTGGTAGTAAGTGTCTTTTTCACATTAGCCACATGTGTTGCATCTTTATTGCCATCCGCAGCACCCCCGTGGGAGGTTATAGCAGGGCTCTTCTCAGAGGTGTGCAGTGACAGTACATGAGCTTAGAATATGCAAAATTCCTATTAAATGCAGGAACAAGGAGAATGGTGAGGTGCTGGAGCAGATTGCCAAGGAGGTTGTGGTATATACAACCTTGGAGATACTAAAAAACTTGACAGGGGAGGCTTTGAGCAACCCGAGCTAACTGGGCTTGCTTTAAGCAGGGTGTTGGACTAGATGACCCTCACAGGTCCATTTCAGCCTACATTATACTGTGGTTCTGTGAAGTTTTCAAACGTTTTTTCCATTGCAGAGTGTGTTAGGAACTTACTGATAAAGGAATGCACCAGAAGCTACCAAAGTAGCTCAGTCAGTTGAGCGTGGCGCTGACAACGCCAAGGTCGTGGGTTCGATTCCCGTTCGGTCCCCATGTGTTGCCTGATCTAGTCGAGAGGTGGCGTCCCTGGCGGCAGGGAGGCTGGATTAAAATGATCTCTAAGGTCCCTTCCAGCTTAAGACATTCTATGCTTCTGTGAAAGGTAATTAATATGGTAGGTGTCTTGATAGAGTAAATATAGTAAATTGCTCTGTTTGTAATGATCTTGAGCCAGAAAATTGTTTACCTTGGTGTCCTTGATCACAGCAAGTGATCTTCCACACAACTGCCATATTTTCCCACTGTCTCTCTGTGAGATTTACAAGGTTCTTAACACAGAGCTGATACCTGTGAGTAACCTTTAATTTAAATAAATCAAAGCATGTGTGTAAGTTTATATACTTTTTTTCCCTCATAATATTTATAATATGCATCCTTCCTTACAGGCTGAGGGAAGGATGATCTCCCTGAAAATAGGAAACATGGTTTTCTCAGTGCAGCTCTCCTGCAGTGCTCGGTATCAGCGAAGCTCGGGTCTACATTCAGATAGCTACATCTGTTCATATGGCAAATAGAAATTTTATGTGTTTAACTTGGCCCAGAATTTTTACTTTAAGAGACTGTTGTATTTTATACCTTTTAATGATTTATTTAACCTGCCCTGGACTGCATGACATGTGGTCAGAGCAATCTCATTAGCTCTTCTACACGTTAGAACTGCCTGAGGTCAGTATTTAAAATGATGTTCAGTAGATACAAGCACCTGCAGCATAATTTTCTCATGCAATCTCTCATTGAATTACACCTGTAAGGAATGCCCACTTCTCTAAGATTTAGCCTGAGTTTTTAGTGGGTTGCTTTTATTGGCTGAACCTATAATCCAGCTTCTACAATATCTTGGAGTAATTTTTAAGTAATAATTGGAAACAATTACTATTGAACTGATCTCCTGAATGGATCCATGCCTTTTGCGAGCAAAAATCTCTTCTTTTTTGCTTAACTTTTCGTAGACTTTTTACTGAATGTCCTTTTATTTTCTTAAATCAATCCTTCTAACTGGTGATTTTTCCATTCCACTTAGTGCCTTTTTGAACATGCTGGAGTTTGGATTTGCGTTTGGAAAGGGTGTATTGGATTGGGCTTTGGCTCTGTCTTCTTCTCTGTCTGTAACAGGGTTAGAGTTCTGCACCTCTGTGGAACACGTACCCATCCTTTGCATCAGTAACAGTGGATGTGAATGTGAGACAAACACCGTTATTACAATGAGTACCCTCTTCTCTGCCAATAAAAAAATAAAATCACAGTTACACACAAAACAGTCTTTTAATTCTAGTATTCCACTGTTCTAATGACTATGTAGATTTCAGGGCAAACGTGACTGAGGCCTGGAAGCTGACCATCTTAGCGGAAGGGAGAGCCTGTGTTAGCCAGCTACAGCTGCATGGCTTTGTAGGCCACATCAGTTTCTGCTGTTATCTTTCTGAACATTTCTGTGTGCTGTTATTCTACATATCCTTCTCATCCTCAGGCAGTGGATGAGGAAAGCGTTGCATGAGCCAAGGCATCAGGTCTAGGTTTCAGTATCTGCTGGCATGTGACATTTGTGGGATCTTCATGAGCAGGCTTTTCCTCTGCTGCTGTAGACACAAGCCTGTATTTCTGTCTTTCAAACATACGATGGCAGCAAAGCCCCTTCTCTTTGTAACAGTAGCAGAGGTGCTAGCTGTTCACTTGAATAATGATGGTAGCGCTTTTCTCCATGGATTCCAGTTTCTCATGCAGTCTGTGTGGCTGGGATTCAGCCAAGACGGTAGTTTTGGTTGATAAATAGGAAATAAAGAACTGTTTGGACAAAGTGTTCTTGTCCAGCATGGTGACCTCAGTGATGCTTGCAGACAGCTACTTGGTCGAGTATGCCAGGGTGAGTAGTTCATAGCTTGTTGGCAGAGCCATAATTAAAAAAAAAAAATCATCAACTTAGCTATTAAAAACTGGATTGTGGTTGGGCGTGGAGATTTTTGAGACTGACAATAATCTGTGGGTATTTGGAAATGCTTGCTTATCGACTGGAATGTGTAAGTGGGCATCAGAAGACCTGGTCTCTTCCCCCTTTTTTGCTGTAGGTTCACTGTAGCAGGAAGGGTCACCTAATGTGCTTCCTTTTTGACATCTGTAAAATGCAGTGATTCCCTGCAAGCTTTTGATTATTACAGGGTTCAGCCAATCTTTGTATATGCTTAAGCTGGTTAAATTGAGTATGATGCAGAAATACAATTGTTGAGCTGAGTTTTTGGCAGTTTTGTCTATTTGTGTTATACCTGCTAATTTATGGGTTTTTCCACGAAAAAAAGAAATCGTATCCTGCCACTCGGCCAGAATTAAACATTTTAGTGGCAATATTTCTTTTTCTGACACTCAAAAATGTTTTTGAAGGATGAAATGTGAAATGTAGACAAACAGTAATGATGCCTAATTCTTATTGCTTTTTAGCTTGAGCTAGCAAGTAGATAGGGTTAAGCATTGTTTTTTAAGAAAAAAAATCTTCAGATTTAATTTTTGCCAGTCATGTTTGAGTGCATTTCTTCCTTTAAACCAAGGTAGTGCCTGAAAGGTTATCTTTGTCCCTTTAAAGGTGAAATGTGAGATATTTGGAGATTATTTTTTGCCAAGTCAAGGATAAAAGCTGAAGTTCTCTGTGTTGTAAAGTTGACTCCAGATGGGCCTTTCAAGCTGAATGACATGTTCATACCTCTGGTATGGCACAGACACCTTAAGCCTCAGGAAACTTAGGGCTGGCTCAGAAAAGAGGTCAAGGATAAAAGCTGAAGTTCTCTGTGTTGTAAAGTTGACTCCAGATGGGCCTTTCAAGCTGAATGACATGTTCATACCTCTGGTATGGCACAGACACCTTAAGCCTCAGGAAACAGGGCTGGCTGAGAAAAGAGTTAGCACTACCAGTTTTCTATTTCTTCCTACCTGAAAGGTTAGCACAAAGCCCACCGTCTGAGATCTGACATGGAGCCTTCATTGAAGGAATCAAGGACCAGGGCTGTATTTTGACACTTGCTGATACTACCGGACTCCTCTGACTGCAACTGCCAGAGGACCTTTGGTCGAGAGCAATAAGCATTTCATGCAGCCAACTGTCTGCAGCTGCCAGACCTCTGCCCACTGCTTTCGGAACAGAGAAAAAGCTATGTGCTTTGTTAGACCCCTGCATTCCATGGTTTGAATGTGTTCTGGAAAGCTGGAACTGCCCTTTTGTGCTCTAGATTTGAGTCTTGAAGTGGGCCTTCCAGTTATTGTAGTTCCTTCCCTAATGCTCTGGAAAGCAGGTAGTGTCCACATAGAACAAACTGGAATCCTTTTCCTTTCTTTTTTTTTCTTTGCAAAATCCATGGAAACTCTTGTTTCCCCTCCAGTTGCTTACACAGCTTGGAGGAACGCTGGTGCTCTGCAGCATGTCTGGCGTTTGCACCACATCCGATGTGGACTGTGGTGGAACAAACTGGGTCCACTGACAGATTCCGAAATCTCACAGCAAAGTAGATTTGAGTCAGCATCTAAGAGGCAAGAACCAGAACCAGTTTCATTTAGCCTACATGCTGTTACACACCAGTTTTCCAGCATTGGGGTGCTAATTCCATCTCTGTTGTAAATGCGGTGTGACAGGTGCAGCGTGGCTCGCCATAACATCATGCTCTCTGATGGCTTTTCAGGCCTTGAACTATGGGAGCATTGCTAAATTTTAAATGCCTTAGCCTATTATTCGCCTCATTTGCTTTTCCCTCTCAGACCCTCTATAATTAGACATGACTTTGGTCACTGCCGTACTACTGATCTTAGAGTTTAAAAAAGAGAAGCTCTGCCATGCAGCCCCATAGCTGTGCTGGGTGACGGAGGGAGAGGACAGTAGGATTTTGTAGTGCTTATAGAAGGGTTTAAAGGGTCTCTGCAGTGTCTCCAGAAAAATTATTTTCCCGCTTGCATCGTGGAAGACCTGTAGCTGTCAAACACGAGAGAAATATGCTGCGTCCATCTATCAAATTGTACCTGGTACCTTCTGTCTTTTTGTCAGGTGTTTGCTTTATAACACCAGTTATGAGGCCAATTCCCTCCTGATTGCCAGAAGACATTAAATGCCATAGCTCATATATTTGAGGGGAGTGGCCAGAAAAGCAGCAACCTTCCCCAGGGTTTTCTGCACACTGTTGAGGACAGAAGATTTCAAGGTGGAAGAGGAGTATGGTGCTTAGAGAACGTCCTGCCACAGAAGTCCTCACTACAAAGTCTTAGCAGGTTAGGGATGTTTGTCATGAATCTAAATCTCTAACTGTTTAGAGTGGTCTTCTATAAATATTTCATTGATTTGGCAGTTAGATCTATTAAAAACTGTCCAGAATCATCTCTTCAGAACGCAGACATGTACAAAATAGAAGACAAGTATGAGGCAGTGATTATTTCTCGATTATGTGAACAATGGTCCAGCTCACATGGGCTCTGGGAGAACACTAGCAGCTCGGACTCACATCCCAGCTCAACAACGTTGTATTTGCTGTCACCAGTCTGTAGTGTTTAGTGAAAAAATGAGTAGTAGGTCCCCAACTGTAGAGTATAGACTTCTGGCCATGCTTATATGACGTTAGTATGTGGTGTTGTTTTTTTCTTCAGTTTGAAATCAGGCAGCTGAGGGCCCACCTTGCTCAGCAGGATTTGGACCTGGCTGCAGAGAGAGAGGCTGCGCTGCAGGTCCCACATGTACTGAACAAACAGAGCAGCAGCAGGTACAAGGTGGTAGCAACTGACGATTCGGATGATGAAGCCACTGAGAACATCACTGAGTTGCGACGTCCACGAGGTAAGTGCTCCTGTTTGCTGCGACCTGCCATACTCTTACGCGGAGTTAGTGAACCCACTAAATACCTTCACTCTACCAGCGAGTTGATTACTTTCCCTGTGTACTGCATTTTCCTATTTTTGCAAAGAGGCTATGTCTGCTTCGAAGGGAGAGGAGCTGTTGTGTTTGCAAACAGATTCTGAACAGAGACAATAAAATGACTTGGGAAGAAAATGACCATGATGCACCTCCCCAGTGTCATCATGATTATATTCATCAAACAGTAAAGCAGCAGCAGCCAAATCAGAGTTGGCAAAAGGATGATCAGTCAGAGGTAAAAGCAGGGAAATTGAGAAGAACATCAAAAAACAGTTTTGGGTTTTGGCCACTTGCATTTCTGTGCTTTAGAGAGGACCCATGCATCGGCTGAGAAGCTTGTCTTGCCTAGAGACTATGCTCTCACCGGGTTGCCTAAACTGCCAGTGCCGGACAGCCCAGCTGTGCTTGGACAGGACAGGTCTAGTGCCAGGAATGAAGTGATGCACTGCGTAGGCAGCTCCCGCTCGGATGTCTGAGCGGCCTGCAACCCACGAGACTGTGGTGAAGAGCAGTCCATTGTCTGTGAGCTGTCTGTTGGGCAGGTGTGTAGTTCAGGGGAGTATCAACAGTTACATTTACTTGGATGCATTTTTATCAGACTAGAAGTATTTTTGGAAAAGACATAGCTCTTTTTCCTGTGATCCCTCAACCCTTACAATGGATAGCAGAATGTGTCCTGATCTCAGTAACATTTAATGTAATATTCCAGAAGAGAAAACACTTTCTATCTTAGTGATATGTTAGTCTTCCTTGGACATCTTAGCTTGATTATTTTAGTAGAGGAGCAATATGTGAATGTATCTGAATTAGAGGTTTGCATGGTATCTTTATTTTGATCAAACTCCTTAGAATTTAAAGCACAGAAGTACTTTAATGAAAAGGTTTAAGAGTAAAAGCTCACCATGTTTTCAAATAATAATCCTTTCCACTCTCTACATGAAAGCATGTAGAAGTTGTCTTTGTTTTTTCCTCTTTATAATATCTAAGCGCTAACCACAGTTCAGTCATTAATTATTCCTGATTTGAAATTGTATTTAAAAGCAGACAGTTGAGCAGACTGCCCCCTAAAATGCATTTCCCCCTTTTTTGTAGTATTTCAGAGGTTTCCCCAGTGGGTATATTATAATTTATGCATGTGTTCCTTGAGGGTTACATTTGGAACTGGAAAGTGTTGTGCACATTATAAAGAGGCTTGCTGAAATTTTAGTGCTGTGGAGAGAGATTCATCTAAAAATTCTTCTGTTCAAGATACTCATTCCAACATCCAGGTTAGAGTTAACAACACAGTTACTCAGTATTTGTGCGTCCCTGTAAAATGCTGGCCACACATACAAGAAAGTAGACCCACTTCCTTCAGGTTTGATTTCTACATTCAGTTAGGTTACATGATTGGAGAGGTTCATGGTTTTTGCTGAAAAAGACATTCAGCAAATAAGAAAATACCCAATACGTAAAGTAATGAATAAGGTGCAGTTATATTTAAACATTCATACTGAGTATACAGAATTAATTTCTGGTTCCCTGAAGTAATCTAAAAATACCAGAAGAAATATTTTTGTGCATTGTATCATGAATTGCATACAAAGCCTTTGTAGATGCATTGAGTGCTTGTATTCAGACACTAAATTCAGATGACTTCTGTTTTAACAACTATCCTTCATGCTGAATGAGACAGGGCTTGGACAGAAAAAGAATTTCCTGTGGTCTTGTAGCAAGGGATGGCAATCCATGGTGGTCTGCCATCATGGTGGACTGGTGACGAGGGGCCCAGTCAAGGTTGTGTGAGAAACCACAAGCCAAGCACTAATGTTCAGTGCTTTAGTTCACAACTTGGGTAATAGTCAGTCAAAACAGACAGGTTTTGCCTGCAATTTCCTGGATTATTTTCAAAGTTCAACAAGGGCAAGTGTAGAGTTGGGAAAGAATAACCCCATGTGCCAGTA
>NW_009713055.1:36872-67037 GCF_000703405.1 Apaloderma vittatum | reverse complement strand
CCCCTGACATTCTGTGATTCTGTGAATTTGACAGAGACACATCCAAGGCTGAGTTACAACTGAGTTACAGAAGTATGCTTCAATATCCCAAATGAAGGTTAGAAGAAATTTTTCTCATTCACTCTCCAAGCTGTTTTTCACCTATAAAACATATCGAGTTGTCTTGAAACTAAATTCACCTATTTTAAATTCAGTTTAAATTCATTAACTAATACTGCGTAGAGGAAGGCATCAGTAAGCGTGCAGCACCAGTGTCATGGGTACATTTCCCATTCCTTCTCACACTGCAGTTCCTACTTTGAGTCGCCCCAAATGGATGTGGCCCGAAATCCCCTTCAATTTCTGCCTGACTTGGAGCAGTGATCATAGAATAATAGAACGGCCTAGGCTGGAAGGGACCTTAGAGATCATCTAATGCACCCTCCCTGTCGTGGGCAGGGACGCCACCTCTCTACTAGACCAGGCAACACATGGGGACCGAGCGGGAATACCAAGCCAAACTCCACCACGTACCACATGGGTCTGTCACAGCTTCCAGGCTGTGCAATCCCTTGCAGCAAGGCCCTGGTTGTACATCTTTAAAGATGGAAGATAAGTTGATCAAGGTAGTTTATGGAGAGCACAGAAAGAGAAAGTCCACCTGTAATGAAACAGTCGTCTGGGGAGAAGAGCAGAAGCTTTCATGAAGTTAAAGAACTGTCCCTTTGGGTATTTAGATTGAAATCTAAATTGAGTTTCTGTCTTGAAATTGAAATCCCATCCAAAGACAGAATTTATACTTCTTGAAACTCCTCCCCCCAAAAAAAACCTCACCACCACCCTCACCCCCTTAGGTTTCAACAGGTTTATTTTTAATTTTTCTGGCCCAAAACCTGAGTGGAAGATGAGTTGAAATGAATTTGTTGGAGATAAAAGATCTATGGTGGGAGGAAATGCTAATTATCCCATTAGAAAAAAATTAAAAATTAGATAACGATGTTACTTCAGAACTGAAACTACAACAATTTAACCTAAAAGCTCTGGAATTGTTCTTTTTTTGACCATTCTAAAGGTTCTTAGCTGAAATATTTATTGACACTATGGAATCAGGTAGTTGCATTCAAGTACTGAATCTACATGTCGAAGTATCCCTTAGGGGTTCATTTAATTCTGGTCACACAAGAATTTCAGCTTTGTTGCTTGCTAGGTCTGATTACGGTCTTCAGGACTGAAGCCTTTTCAACACCAAAGAGAAGGAAGATAATAGTATAATCAGGAAGTGGAAATTTTTGCAGACACAGAGTACAAGAGATTCGTAAAGACCCAGGGTGGCACGCAACAGCAATGTGTCTGAGATGGTAGTTTGCATTATAAAGAAACAGGTAAGGACTTTTTCAGGGGATACAGAACGTAGCCTCTTGGGTTCTCTTTGGGTCACGTCTGATAACCCAGAGATGAATTTTCTGTAGGGAGGGGATACTTCTCTTGGCAAATACGTCAAACGGGCACGGGGTAGTCAGTGTAATATTTAAATTGCACAAGCTGGATGCAAAGTGGGTCTGCATTCTCTAACGACTAAAAAGGTAACGCAGAAGCAGCACAGAGATTATCATGACCTTCCCCCACTCCTGTACTTTACTTTCTTTTCTACCAATTTCCACACAGATTCCCCAGAGAAAGCATTAGTGAGAGTTCTTCATATCCACCTTATCAACAGTCTAAACCCTCGCACTAATGAGGCACACAGAGCACTTTTCACGTCAGGCTGCGGCGTTTGTTTACCATTGCATGACACCTTAGAGCCCAGCCTCCAAGATATAGAACAAGGTCGCTCCTTTGCTGGTATTCTCTGTAGCTGTTTGGCACTGAGATTTGGACCTGTGACGAGACGCATCTTTCAGCATCAGCAGATTTAGAGAATACACGCTCTGCTTTGAAACAGGGGAAAATTGATCCTGCAGGGCTGTTTACTTCATCAACACACCTTTCAGTGCTAGCGGGGCACCTGCATGTTGCGTAATTGGTATTTCGCCCTCAACCAAACATCAGCAGAATTTGTAGCAGGTAAAGGTATAATCATCGGGAGTGCTACAGCCAATTTTCACAGCTCATATTTAAAAAAAAGAAAGAAGCTAATTAGTAAGATCTGTTCTGGAGCCTACCTGCTCTCTTCCTTTATTATGTGTGCTCTGAACCAGCATTAGCTTTGAGGAGGTAGCTCATACAAGCACATGCAATAACCTGGTACATACACACGCTTACCTTGGCGCTAAGCTTGCATATAAACACTCTGATTAAAAATTATTCAGAAATAATCTTCTTCCAGTATTCTGGTGTTCCCCAACACTTTGCAGAATTAGATTTGCCTGTATGTTTTGGTACAACAAAACAGTAACGGTTTGGAGACTACTCTGCGTTCAAGATCACAGATTTTAAAAAAGGAATTAAGCATGACTAGCCTCATTTATGTGTAGGCTAATCCAGAAAGCACAGACACACGGAAAGATTTGTCTGTAGTCACCTTACTGACTCATGCTAGAGTTTGAAAGAGAATGAGGTCTTCAGCCTCACACACAAGGCTGGAATGACACTACATCACTTGAGACAGCCGCTGATGGTAGGTATTCAACAGACATTTACGTGTATTTATTTTCCTGAGCTCTTAAAAATCTTCTTTCTGATTTTTTTTTAAACATGATTCATTAACATTGTTTAATTCAAAATCCACAACTCCAAAGTTGGACCATCCTATTAAATACATTCTACATCCTTGACCTTAATGAAGATAACCCTCTGCTCCCTGTGCTCTGTAAAAAGATCCATCCCTCTGCCAGAAGTGACAGCCTCCTTTTTCCCAAGCACAAGTCAAAACTAACACAGCAGCACTCACTCTGCTCGGAATGTCTCCTTTGCATGAAGCGCCAGGTTTTCACAGTTAAGCTCCACAAGCCAGATTTGATCTTCCTTTGCTCTTTCAGCCTGCCTATCACCTCTCACGTTCCTTTGCAATTCCATGGTTTGTACTGTGTTGACCTGTATGGAAGGAAAACTAGTAAGATAAATGCAATGAGATTTCATCAAGAAGATTTTTTTTTCTACATGTTCCCCAAAGAACTATGCAGAACTTGAAATTCTCCATTTAGAAGACTTCTTCCCTCTCACTTTTTGACTCGCATCAATACAGCTTACTTGACCTGACCTCGTCCAACTATGCTTTTTAAAAAACCCTAGAATATGATATGCAGCAGTGTTGTTGCTCCAAAAAAATGCCCTGATCATCTGTGGACAAGCTTATGCTGCATTTTCTATACCTGTAAGACAAAAGCTTCAGGAAAAAACCCCTCCAAATATTCCTTTGGGCCAAGAATACAAGCTGCTTTTTTTTTTGAATGATCAAGGAAATATTTCCTTCCACCATTTCAATATTATTACTATAAAAAGTGAAGAAAAAAAACAACAACAAAACCCCAAATTTTGAAGAGATCATGAACCAACACAACTCCTCCCATCACCACACTCCAGGCTGAATGCTATGACCCCATTCCTCATTCTCAGAATTTATGTCTGGCTTTGGGTGCATCTTCAACTGCACATCGATAAAGTGCTGCTTAACTACTAAAATAACGAGCCGTGGTTCAACTCTGTACGTAATGTAATGGCGGAAAGTGTACAGCACTTGCCAGAATGAGTGTATGGCTGAATAAGGATGCTTAAGGGTGTGCAACAGTAAATAGATATTTCTCATGTGACTGATCAGAGTGAAAAATATATTCCAGTTTATTACATAGCCTGCAGATATAAAATTGAACAGTAATTGTTTGAACTAGATTCAGCAATACCTACCACAATCCACTAATGAAAGAGACCTGTGTTGTCTTGCACTTTTGGATTAAGATTGTTGAACACGTTATATTTTTAGAACAGCAATATGGTTCTTCTACGTTGCTCACGAAACACATGCCACCAAAATTTAAACAGCTAGTCTGGCTGGTAAAGAACTGCAGCCCAAGAAAATGTGGGGCTAATTCAACTTCGACATGGCACAAGAGAGAAACCTGCACTCTAATCTAAGGCTATTCTGAATCAACAAAGGGCTTATAGATTTATGGATTCGTTAAGGTTGGAAAAGACTTCTGAGATCATCAAATCCAGCCTTCAACCCAACACCACCATGACCACTATACCATGTCCCAAAGTGCCACATCTACACGTCTTCTGAACACCTCCAGGGATGGCGACTCCACCACTGCCCTGGGCAGCCTGTGCCAATGCCTCACCACCATTTTAGTAAGGATATTTTTCCTAATAGCCAATCTAAACCTTCTCTGGTGCAACTTGAGGCCGTTTCCTCTTGCCTTATCTCCTGTTACTTGGGAGAAGTAACTCACATCTCACTACAATCTCCTTTCGGGTGGTTGTAGAGATCGACAAGGTCTCCCAAGGCTTGCACTGGTTTCACTGTATTTTACATGAGCCTGTATTGATGCCAATTAAGAAAGTTACCAGATTAGTTTCTATGGAGAAGTTATGTGGTTTTTTGGTTTGCTTTTTTTTTTTTAAACAATAAATCTGGTCCTGCTTTCCACAGAACTTCCCTTTAAAACAGCAAAGTTTTCATATGTTAACAGATTTAAGGAAAAGTATAGTTCCCTACCTCATAATATGTTTTGGGAACGACTATGGGAAATTCGTGCGACCTTAAACATCTAGCAAGAACATATACCAAGATTGATAACCTTCTTCAGGAGTAACCCATGCAGAACAACACCTGATGATGTCTCTGGCTTCACAATCTGCTATTAACACCAAAGCACAAGAACAGAAGCAGGAGTGCCAACACACATTATTTATTATTTAGAGAAGGCAGGACACGCATTTATCACGGGCAGCACTGACACATCAAAGTGCTGATTACATGCCGCTGTAGGGCTGCCCAAACTTAATTGTCCCGTGGTTGTTAAACACCAATACTGCAAACACGCTGCAGACAGACCCCTGTTGATTCAAAGGGGAGGACGTAGCTTGTTACATCCAAGGTGAGGTTGCTGGACCAGAGAGAAGACAGCAAGCAAGCTGTATCAGGGAAACAAATAATCCCAGAGGTTTTGTTCCCCTGCTTGCTCAAAGCAAGTCTCGTCCTTAAAGAAAGCTGAGAGCAAGCACAAAGTGCAGGGAAGGCAGTATCTCAAGAAAGATGGTGAGGGGCTTTTTAGGATGTCGGGTAGTGATAGTATTAGAGGGAATGGATTGAAGCCAGAGATGGGTCGGTTCAGATTGGACGTGAGGAAGAAGTTCTTCCCCGTGAGGGTGGTGAGACCCTGGCACAGGTTGCCCAGAGAGGGGGTGGCAGCCCCATCCCTGGGAGTTTTTCAGGCCAGGCTGGATGGGGCTCTGGGCAGCCTGATCTAGTGGGGGATGTCCCTGCCCATGGCCGGGGGTTGGAACTGGATGATCTTTAAGGTCCCTTCCAACCCTGACAATTCTATGATTCTATGATTAGAGCATTTCTGGGGACTAGTTCTGGTTACAATCCAAATTGTGCTGAGAAAGAAAAAGCAGGAGCAGGTTAAAAAGATCTGAGCTATCCCACCATGATGGGAGGTTGCTCATTTTCCACTCAGATGGTTCATTTAGAATAATTACGCTTCGGGGGGAAATAAGCGGAAAGCATAAACAACATGTGAAAAATCGGGAAAAGAGGCACCGTTAACTCAGAAAGAGACCTCCAAAAAACTAACCAAATGAAAAAGCCCTAAAACAACCAAGGCAGTGTGGAAAGCCAACTCTCTCATGTCTATAGCACTTCAGAAATTATGCAGGTCTCTGTAACTGTATAGCAGAGGAGCAGAGAACAGTACTACGGTCTTCAGGCTACTTATTTCCAAGATGTAATTATTTGACTACAGGACCACAACAATAAGAAAAGGCTCAGTCCAGAAACATCCCTCCCTTACCACCAAGTGTAAGATACTGTAATATACTCCTTCTTCTTCAAGGACAGGAATCATATCTTGCAATTGAGGCACCGGAATACCAAATAACCCAATACTTCCACTATATTTCCAGTCTCAACAAGCTCAGGTGTATGTGACAGCCAGGAGTTGGGTTTACCCACAGCCATGCGTAAATAAGGGTGGACCAGTCCACAGGGAAAGCAAGCAACTGTTCCTAACCCCAAAAGACTATTTGACATTCAAAACTCTTTCTAAAACACACAACAGCAGCTCCAAGCCAGCAAGAAGCCATCTGCAGGACACGTTTGCTCCAGCACCGCTGTGACGGCTGGACCACAAGATGACACGAGGCTGCTCTGCTGAGCCTGCCCTGAGCATGGGAGGTACCTGCTCAGTCCTGGAAACCCCCATCTTGTAGCAGAATTGAGGAGGGAAGAACAACTAATTCCCACCTGCACCCAACAACACCAGTGCCAAGAGCCCACCACAGCCCCAGGCCTCTCCAGGTGCTTTATTTACATCCTCTTGGCTCTTTCATTTAAGGAGGCCGACAGAAATGTTTTTCTCACAACAACAACAAAAAAATGACAGAAGTAAAAAGTAAGGGAGCATAATAAAACGTGATGTGCTGAGGCATATTTTTTGTCTCTCCCTAGCCCAATGACAGTGGCTTCACTGCAGTCACTTTTCACTTGACAAGGGAGCGTTGGGGATCTCATTGAAAGTTTTCAGAAATATTTTGTCAAGGCTGCTCACTATCGGCCTCAGAGCCTTACCAGGTGGCTTGTAAACTATATAGTTTTGGGAGAAATAGAAAGAATGTAAAAATGATCATTTTTGAAATAGCTTTCCCTTATTATGCTTTTATCATTCATTCAAGATCCTGGACTGAACTATCATTTAGATCTCTTCAATTTCTGGCATCCACAAAAGTACCAGATCTGACATTTACAGGGAATGCCTAATATTCGAGTGAGCCAATTATTTCTGGAAGAAACATTGCTAGAAATAAACGCATATGGGCACTTTCTAAAGGAAAAGGCACGTTCAGATCTATCATTTTATTGCCACTTACACACGGCTTGTAGCAGGGCAGGAACTGCAGAGTAAAATTCAGCGAGGGGAGGAGAATAAAGGTGATATGATAATGCCCAGGGTTAGGGCTGACATGCTCTCTATCTCCTCTCCCTCCCCAAGCAGGAAGGGAAAGGGAATAAGACAGAGAGACTTACAGATTGGGAAACTAAACAGCTTTAATAAACCAAGAAAAGTACTGACAGTATTTCTAGCAGCAGGCACTGTCTGTGAAAATATGCTGTTATCTTCAGAAAGTGCAGCTTCTTGGAGAAGACTGAGCTGACCAGTGAAATTACTGAGCAGAATTGGTTCTGCTCAGCTTAAACCATGATGGATAACAAGAGAACATGGAGCGTGAGCGAATGCTCTCCTTTCTTACACCACATTGCAACTGAGCAGTACTGCGCTGTGAAATACTCCTACAGAGCCCAACTCGACCCTGCACCTGGGGCATAACATCCCACACAGGCTGTAGCTCTTTGCTAGGGCTCCCAAGACTGAGCAGGAACTTATTACTCTCTGTAGCACGTTCACTGTGGCTGTAAACACCCAATGACATTCTTGAAGGAAGTCTTTTTTCTTTATGCATGCATTCTATCTAAAATATATGAATTTCATACTTCTACTTCCAAAAGTCAGTTCAATCACGAGGTTAATTAGACAAGGCTCAATTATCCACAGCTTTAGTATCCAGTGCCATAAATGTTTTTGCTGAGGTACAAGACTGACACCAATTAACTCCTTGGTAGGATTCCCACAATAGCAGTAGCACAGGGCGGCTGTGAATGTTTTCATGTTCTCAAAAAGGGACTAAAGTTAAGATGACTGATAATGAATCATGGTATTTGAAATATATTGTTGGCTGTTGATTACATGGTATTTAGCCCTCCAGTGTGCTTTTAGAGAAATCCGTTACTATCCATATATTTTGCAAGTTTCAAGGCATGTTTTACAAATCGATTAATTTGTTTCTAACGATGTGTAAATGCCCCAGAATGCCATTTTCAGTTCTGTTGAAGAGCTGCCTTTTTTCACCTGCTGATGGCACATTTCCCAGTGATTTTACTTCTTATTGGCAACCCCTCCGCTGGAGCACAGAAGAAAAACAGCAGAGATCTTTCACTACTGAGTCAAAGGTATACGCACATTTGCATTTCTGGTCCAGAAAGTCATACTTGGGCAAGTCCAATCCTTATGAACGTAGGATTATGAGGTCTGGGAATCCAAAATGTCAGATACACCCTTGGCTGCATTAGTTCCTTGCATTAAAGTAGCTAAAAAACCTGGTTGAGCTTGATCAACAACATCATCTCTCTGGGTTTAACAATGCACTGTTAACTCTTCAGCTGCCACAATTGTACTAGTACAAATAGACGTCTTTGGTGTTTTCAGAGTGAAAATTCTTCAGGCTTTTGGGAGCTTTTCCTTCAGAGAGGAAATTAAGAACACAAAACAATGGGTATGATGCAAAATAGGTGGTTTGGGCAACTTTCTCACAATGTCCCAATCAGAACGCATTCTTGGTAACACATCCAGTGCAGATGGATATCTTACCAAGTTCAGGACATGGACAAAATATCTCCAGCAAGGACCTGTTGATTTGAGTTGAAGTTGGTAAGTACTTTTGTGGCACTATTCTCCCAAATTTCTCCAAGTTATTTAGTCCATAAAGGCATTGGGGAGTAGGGAACAAGAAAATCTCACCAAGCATAATTATAGCAACTTGAAACTGGCCTCTTCACCTCTTATGCTTCAGCACCATTGCCAGGATGAGAAGAATTTCACTACAAGCTGGTGCACGACCCTTGCATGTAAATTAGCTACAGAAACTGGAGTCTGAAGCCACCACATCTCTGAAGTCATCCTCCTAGAAGTAGTCTAGAATTTGAAGTGAATTTCAAGAAGCAAGAGAGAACACTCGTATTTCCTGTTTGCACGAGCTGGATTTATGTCAGCTCTATTTAGGAAAATCTTGCCAGAAGACACCGCAAGTTGAAATGTCATTCCTGATCTAACTGCTCTCCTGTGAGACTTTCATTCAGGGTAGCCATGCCTTATTTTTTTTTAATTATATTTTCTTCATTTTTCCCTCCACTTCATTAACACTCTCTTAATTGCAAACACCAAGTCAAATTTATGAGGCTGAACAGAACTGTGTTGTTTGCATCAGTGCTTGAGAGACCTCACATAATAGCAATAACAGGTGCTAAGAGATCTCAAAGGGAAAACACCCTTCTGATTGCAGAGGAGGCTGCAGGGCAGCTGATGAGCAGATGGAGAAGGAAACACAGTGAAGGTGATATGGCTATGAAAAAGAGGCTCCCATTCCTCTAGCCCATTCAGATTTGCAATCATATCTCACTCTATTTGTAGGAAGCTAAAGAGCTACACACTCTGCTATAAATATGGACGTGAAACTTCCGGTGACGTTGCATCAGAAGACGTTTGTCAATAGAAACAAAAGCCTTTTCTAAGGACAAGGGGAACTGGAATCCAGCACAAAAGAATGGCTGAAGACTGGAAAGAGCACACTAGAGTATGGGAGAGGTGGGCTATCATCATTACCTTCCTAAAGACAGAGGTTTAAAGTCCTTGCATACTCATTTCCCCCCCACTGTTAAGCCAGTTCTGTTATCAAAGCAGAAAAATATATGGCAATTTCTTTTTTCCTTTGTTTGTTCTGGCTCTTGCGCTCCCATGCCAGCGCCTGTCTCCTGCACTAACCACAGGGCTCCTCCCTGCCCAGCAATGCTCTTTGTTGCCACCTTTTCAGTCCCTGCTGGCGCTCGTGCTCATAATACTTGTGCTAACGTAATCCAAACAAAGGGAGGGCAATGCTCCGACACCTCTACCGAGTTTTCAAACAGACAAACCCCCACCAGGCCTGGGAAAACACCCTCGATTTGCCCTGGGAACCTGGGGAAGGAGGAGCGAAGCCAACACCAGTAGCGTCCCACCAGAGCAAGGTCTGGAAGGGGTGGGATCTGGCTGGCTCACGTTTGCTCAGAGCTGTGTGACTGGTTTTGCATGTGGCTTTGGGAAAAGTTCGCTGCCATTTAGCCTCTCCACCAGTACGGCAGGTATAGGGATATTTGCTTCTTTTTGCAGCAGAGCTGAGGGGTGTAGTTTCAGGATCTGCACTGGAATTTTCACAGTAAGGGCTATTAGCATGTCAGCTACAATATTCCATTTGTGTCTAGTTGGGAAGGAAGATACGGAAAAATAAATCAAAAAAATTTATCAAGCGCTAATTTTGCTGCTAATTATTTTAACTGCTTACATTTGGAATTTCTGTATATGTTTCTTTTACTTTCCTTCTCTAAATGGGAGTAAAACGTACAAAAGGGCAGGTATTTCCTCCTTTCTGGTCCTACTCCACCTATTTATTGGGCCATACTACATGCCTGGGAGTTTCATAATGGGAGTTGGAAATGGAATTAAAGAAAAGGAAATTGCTACAAATGAAGCAATTTCCTGGGTGTAAACAGCGCTTGTAGTTCTGAAGAACAGATTTAACAGGAAAACATATTTTGTTCTGTCAAACGAGTGTGATGATTTGTTGTTGGATACTATATAGCCGAGAACACTAACAAATAACCTCATTATGATTGCTGAACACCGAAGTCCTGATTTGGGCAAAACTCCAGTACTTCAAATGATACTTTTGTCTAAGTAATCACGTTAGGATCTGGTCTTGGCAGGCTCCAACCCTAATGGATAACAATACACCCTGCACTAACTTTTCAAAAATTTGGTAGCTTCCTTTAGAAAAACAAATTAAGACTGCAGAACCTAAATCCAATTGACTGCCACCAAATGCAAAACTTAATGCGTTTGTGGGATATCGGAACAGGCTGCCCAGGGATGTGGTTGAGTCGCCATCCCTGGATGTGTTTAAGCATCGCTTGGATGTGGTGTTGAGTGACATGGTCTAGGGGTGAACTTGCGAGTAGCGTTAATGGCTGGACACTATGATCCCAAGGGTCTTTTCCAACCTGGATGATTCTGTGATTCTGTGCTTCACGACACCATTCCGACACCTGAGTTTGTGCACTAAGCATTTCCTAGGATCTCAAACTCATAACTTCAAAAAGCACTGGGCACCTGCCTCATCCAGCGTCTGGCAAAGCCCCATTCTGGCTGCATCATTTTTTAAGACTGATTATGGTCTTTAGGCCACAGGCATCATTTTGCTGCAGCAATGACCTCCAAGAGAGCTTCAGGAAGTGTTAAAGACTTGTGCCTCTCATTGAGGGGCAGTGCCATTCATTGTGTCTCTAGTTACCCAAATCCCTTGGAAAAATCCATTCCACAGCTCTTTCAGAAATAGCAGTTTACTTGTTTAAACCTCTTGAGTAATTTCACTCCTATTTGTTTCTCTGTAGAGCACTGGACATTCAGAATTGGTCTTCATATCTGTGAGTGGCTCTGAACGGTAGAGATTCACCGTTAATTTATCAAAACTGAAAAGAAAGTGCTTGCAGCTTCTGGGTGAACTGATACTTTCTGAACACATTAGGAGACAACCCTATCGGCCAGCCTACAGACAGACATGTTGATAGTTACACTGTTGGAACAGTTAGGGCTAAGTTCAATTTTCTAAGAAATCTGAAGTAACCAAAGTTGCCTGGCTGCCGCGGAAAATGAGTTTGGTGCTGTGTATTTTTTGCATATTCTACAACTGAAGAATCATAGAATCCTAGACTGGCCTAGGCTGGAAGGGACCTTAGAGATCATCTCGTCCAACCTCCCTGTCATGGGCAGGGACGCCTCTCAACTAGATCAGGCTACTCAAGGCATCCAACTGGGCCTTGAACCCCTCCAGGGAGGGGCCAGCCACCATGTCTCTGGGTAATTTATTCCAAAGAGAGTAGGAGTATTACATCTGCAAACACTGTCCCCTGCCAGTACACATAATTATTAATTTTTTTTTTTTGGAAACTCTCTGAAGACTTTGGATCAAATTTAAAGGTATTGAATTCCATTTTAGCCTTTGCTCTTCCAAATCATGTGGCAAGGTGACGCTGTCCACCATACAGGCATGAAACATCAATGTCAAAAAAATCCATAAGGGAACATACCCTCTGCAATCTGTGAAACGAATTTCACCATATGCAGAGGGATGTATCACCGAGGCGTAACATTTGGTTAGCTGTCTATCACAGCAGCAAAAGTAAATCATACTTCAATAAGTCTGGATGTACTAGAGGTAAGAAAACCATTCATCCAAGAATAATCAACCTCTGGAAATCATTCACAGCTGCTCTAAAAGAGCACAATGCACCAGCAATTAGTTGTGCATCGTTGCTTTCAAATTTCACAAAGCTGACGGCAGTGGGGGTGGCGAACACTTGTTACACTAAGTTTGATATGAAATAAGAGATCACCTGGGGGAGGAATATTCCTGGAATTTCATTTCAGGTCATATCTGGGACTTTACATTTCAGTTGTAGAATGTCTCCACTTGGCTTTCACAACTAATGATGTCATAGATCAAAGACACTGGGTATCTCCGAAAGCCCGGCCGGAGCGATACGATGAATAATTCAACATTTGCAGACCGGCTCCTACTCTCACTTGGGCAGGGATTAATAAGAAGCGATTCCATTGAAATCAAATTTAATTCCAGTGTGAGGGGTGTCAGAATGAGAGCAGCAGACTGCGCCCATGGTTTTGCTGCCTTCACCGTGGGCGTCAGGTCAAGATTCAGTCTACCTAGGTTAAATGAAATACCTAAGCTTTAAAGCTGCTTGCTCTAGTTCATGAAGAAAGAAACACTTGGAGAAGGAAGAGGACAGCAAACCGTCTAGAAGATTAAGGCAGCTAAACTCCTAGCTCAAAGATCTCATTGAAACATTTAATGATAGACCAGGTGAACTCACTGCCATGAAAACATAGACCTGAATGGTAACAAAGTGCCTGCACTTGAATGAGGTACATATGAGAGCGCTGTTCTTTATGAACATTTTGCAATACCAACAAGAAAAAAGCCTGGTGGGTGTTTTTTTAATAGGTTTCTACATACTCCTGGAAAAACAAAACAAAACAAAACAAAAGAAAGAAACAAACAAGTTCATGAAGAAGTAGGTACTAAAGGCCCAGTCTCATAAAATCTATAGCTGGATTGTACCAAGCATCACCGTTTGGCACTCTCCACAGTGCGTACACAAACTCCATGCTCGGGTGCACACGTCAGGCTTTGCTGCCAAACCCACGAACCACTGTGTTCTCTCACTATATTTGGCTCTGGCCCCAGAGGAAAGTTTCCAGTCCATGCCCATTCCGTGCTTTCCCAGTCAGATTCGTCTCATGAGAGCTTGCTGAAGAAGGGACAAAAGAGCCAACAGAACCTAAAGAACCACTCGGTGAAAACCCTGTCCAGCAAGGTGTCCTGTGAGATATGGAAGGCTGTATCTTCCAATATCAGAATTCCAGTATTTTATTTCATAAAGGCCTAAACTGATTTTTATTATGTTTTCTGTTTGGTTGGTTTTGTTTATTTGTTTGTTTTAAGCATGGACTCATACACGACTCCTAACATTTGTATGGATATACTCATGTGCAAACACTAAAGAATTTCATCAATCTAGCCAGAGTTTCTGTATGTTTTATATTAAATTCGTATTATCAGAGTAATATTCAAAGGTCAGTGTCACCATTTTGGACAGTAAAAGAAATCATGTTGACCAGGAGATGCCAAAGTACCTCAATTAATTATTTTCTATTGTAAAACTGGAAGTCTCTCAGAAATGTTTACACAAGTTAAATAATGACAGATACTACAGATTTTTAACAACTCAGATGCAAAGTAATTATAATAACTGTCTTTTTTTTTTTTCCAAGTGAGTCAAAACATGGACAAAATTGTTAGAAATGTCAAATGGCAATATTTGCTAGTCAAATTTTGGAGTACGTGTGCAACATTTGGATTTCTGACTGCACGGAAATCAACAGGAGCACCAGCTACAGCAGGCAATAATCTGAGGGAACACACAATACGCCAAATTATCTCGAAGCAGGAAATTATTGCAAGAGGGCAATCCTTAAACACAGCAAAATAAGGAAGCCTGAGGAAGAACAGATCTTTCCACACAACCACTAAAGAACAAAAACCAGATATCAGGCAGATTTTTTCTAGCCACTCTCTCAGCCTCAAGTGATTTTTGGCTCAAGGCTTACTTCTTTACTCTGATTTTCTCTCTTTTCTTTTACGGTCTTCTTCCATACTTGTCTTTGTTTCTTCTTCTATCCTACTACCTAGAGAAAACTTCCCCAGTTTCGAAGCCTCAGATGATTTCTGACTTCTCATTCAAACCCTTCCCTCAAACATCTTTCTTTCCTGGAATTACCCGATAATCGTGCTTTGCTCTAAACTCCTGCAACCACACTGAAATAATTCTCATCCTTGATGTGCTGTTTTGTACACTGCCTCTTACTTCTTCATAGGAAATACTTCAGTAGTCTCTACAGCCCTTTATGCTCCTGTGCAGGAACTATTTCATTGACAATGCCCTAAACTACGGCAGACCAATCGGTAAATGCAATAATAAGGAGCAATAAATACCATTATCATTTGCAATTAGAATATGTACACTATCCACCAGTCAGGCAGTTCAAAAGTGAGCCAAGAGTTACGTCAGTAGGCTGTTTTGTTTTGAATAATTGGTTTTATAAGAGAACATTGATCAAAGGCATTGGTAGCAAGTTTAGCAAACTGTTCATCGTGTACAAAGTCACTGGAAAATTGCTCAGACCTGAACTCAGCTCAGCCAAAATCAGGTAAACCATAAATAATCCTGGTTAAAGATGAACTGTCAGGCCCGAACAAAGGAATTCCACAGACAGGAAAGCGTGGCTACAGTCTCAGAAGCGACGGGTGGTTTTGGACAAGGACCCTTGCAGGACTTCAGAACTTGCTATCAAAATAGTTTTATCATACATGCTCTGAAAGGGTACTTACCTTTTCGCTGCAGCAACTGGTAGATGTGCTGTAGAAAACAAAATCGATTGTGCTACTTCTTCATACAGCAAAATAGCTTTCAAAGGAAGGAGAGCAGGTCAGCTGCGTCAAAGCTGTCCAGTGTCACAAGAAATCTACAATGACAGAAATGCAAAGATTCTTGATGCTGTCTAGTTTAAAGAAAAGATAGTGAAATACTGGAGATATAGGGAAAAAGCGATTATATTTTGTTGCGAACAGAGAAATCAGTTCAGGCTTTCTGGAAGAAGTTGTCTGCTCATCCTGCTCAAACATGGGGCAAGGTCTCATCTATTGCCCAGGGCTGCCCAAACAGCTTCCTGCAGAAACGGAAGTTTAGTGAACAGTTGCCTTCTATGTGTTTTCTCTGCATTTACAGCCAGCTAATGAAAGGTTTCCCCTAAAGTGAGCAAAGACATCAGTATTTCTCCTATCATATCTTCTACATTTGTGAGAAACCTGTGACTAGGTGACTGTCCCTCTGTACTCAGCACTGGTGAGGCTGCACCTTGAGTATTGTGTTCAGTTTTGGTCACCTCAGTATAGGAGAGATCCCGAGGTGTTGGAGTGAGTGCAGAGGAGGGCAACAAAGCTGGGGAAGGGACTGGAGAACAGACCTTGTGAGGAGCGATTGAGGGAGCTGGGTCTGTTCAGTTTGACCAAGAGGAGGCTGAGGTGGGATCTCATCATGCTCTACAATTACTTGAAAGGACATTGTAGAGAGGTTGGTGCTGGTCTCTTCTCACAGGTCATTAGGGACAGAACCAGGGGGAACGGTTTCAAGTTGCAACAGGGCAAGTTTAGGCTGGATATTAGGAAGAAATTCTTCATGGAAAAAGTGGTCAGACCCTGGAACAGACTGCCTAGGGAGGGGGTTGATTTGCCATCCCTGGGTGTGTTCAAGTGTGGCTTAGATGGGGTGTTGGGCGATATGGTTTAGGGGTGAACTTGTAGTGTAGGGTTAATGGTTGGACTCGATGATCCCAAGGGTCTTTTCGAACCTGAATTGTTCTATGATTCTATGACTACTATCATAGTCTTTCTGTTCTCCAGAATTGCCCTTGAGATCTATCGAGGCCCATTTGTGATACCAGTTCGACATTGCACAGACCCATTTGGTAAGGAAGCAGACTGGAAGCACCAACTCATTTAAATAAGCACCTGACAGAGGTTGGTGATTTTGGGCCCTCACCCATCAGACTGAAAGCGAAGAGACTGTATCCCCCGGCTAAACCTTAGAGTCACTCTGACCCATATGCAGTGCTGGGTAGTTTTAACCTTCTAGAACAGTTTGCTTAATTATGCATACTAGTTCATAGACGCTATTTCTTGTGCCCCTAATGAGAGATAATTAGTTTTTCAATTACATAGGACACATTTGGATTTTTTTTTTAATATAGAAATAAACTCAAAACCTGAAGAAGTTCAATATGCAGCTGCTGAACTCATTGTAAGTATATTAATTCTTTATTCCTTTTTCTGAGGATCAGGGAGAGGAGCACACATGATAACATATATTTACAAAAAAAAAAAATTCTCTACCAAATGGTTCTTCTAGCGATATAAGCAATAGAAGTAAACTAAAAGAGGACAAACTAGATGCTGCTTGCATTTGTTTCTGGCCCCTAGGAATGGTTAAAGTAAAGTTCTCCTTCCAGTAACACAGGAAACGCCAGCATTAGTCGTCTTGCTCTTTTAAAGCCACCATCAACACATTGGGTAGTATTTGTCACTAAGAAAAAGTTAACGCTTTCTCATTCCTTGCTGGAGTTCACCTTCAAGACAAACCTCCAAGGAACTGAATTTGACCTTGAACCGATTCCAAAAATCTGGCTTGTACACTCCCAGTTGAAAGAAAAATCAGGGATCCTGGCTCAAGGGTGAAATGGAAGCCTTGTTTGAACTATAAAATTAGTGCAGTTTGAGAAAAATGACTGTGTAGTATGGGAACATAAATTAAAGGTAAATCATGGAAACAATGAGGTGGTGTTTTTTTTTTTTAAAAAAAAAATCACTTTCCGTTAAAAGTCAATTATTTTGCTAGGAGGTCAAATATGTTTTCAGTAATAACACTGTTCACTAGTAGACCATAAAGACCTGTACACAACTGAAATATGTAGATCTTTTAATATGCACAACAGAAACTGGATGTTGGAACAGTGTCAAATAGTCTCTCCAAAATTACAATGCAAGTCGGACCACATGAAGTAATCAAAGTCTCGGTTTATTAAAATGTGTTATTTATGGCTTACAGAAACTATTTCTTGTCTGTGAAAGAGAAATGAGTTAAGAATTAACCCTTTTAATATTAAAAAGGTTCCTTTTTTTCATTTATTTTGTTCAACTTATGGATACTGAGTTTTATTCATCAAGCAGGCAAAACAGAGATGCCAAGTCTCCCACATTATCAACTACTGGATTCATTCTCTAGCTAATAAATCTCCCAAATTCACATATTCTTTTTTTTTTTACAGAATCATAACGTCTTATGCTGCTGGCTAGGGTTGCTGACAACCTCCACAGAAAGATTACCTTGGCTGCTGGCACTGTATGGCACCGCGCCGCCACTACAACTAAGCAAATAGCTTTAAAATGGTTAATGGTTGTCTCAGACCAATGGTTGTCAAGATATGGTGTCAAAAGCGAGATAAAATAGGTTGGGTCCTCCTGAATCAATCTAGTCAACCTGAATATTCATTTGCTTTTCTTGTAGTTAAGAAAAAAAATAGAAAAAGTCTAGTCTTTCTGTTCACAGTTGTATCTTAGCCACAGTATTTTAAGGACCAGTATGACACTCTGCATCCCTGGTGCTCCCTATATTTGGTCAGATGCAAAACCAGCAATAACAAATTTGAAACTCTTGGATTCATCTTATCTGACCGGAGAAACATGTGGCCAAAGTCTGTCCCTGCAAACACGTGCAGCTTTGCAACAGCTGCTGTGGCAGCTCACTAGTCCAAGCTGGAGGCAGTACTGGGCTTTCTAGGTAGAACTTTGAGATACCTTCCACAGCTCCTTGATCAAAAGAGACAGGGAAAAATTAAGCAAAAAGTCAGATATTGCTCAATGTGGTTCTGGTGTCATGGACTCTGATCCCAGAGGGATTCTCAGGACACGACACTACTGCACAGCAGCGACGCCTCTACAGGGAAGGCATTTGCACCTCTCGTACATGGATACACTCTCACTTCCTTTATTTCAGTTCTGATGTATAATCGTTTTTAAGATGACTTCGGTTTTCATGTGGAATGATAATATTTTATACACGCATTGGAATTTTTGCCCTTTTCAGGTCGTTTTACATCTTTCCCCTTATTCCAGCTTCACCTTTTCGGCAGAATTTGATAACACACGTTTTGAAATACAAGGAAATGCAGGAAAAAAAAATATTTTTGCTTACACATAATTCACAATGCAGGTAATGATTTTTAGGGTTTCCTGGTTAGGACTGCTTTGTTCAGCATCTCCTGACTAGCTCAGGTGACAATTGCATTAAGAGGATCAGCAACTCCCAAGCCCATCCAGAACAAATGAGGAAGATACTCACTGCTCTCCACATTTTTGTACTAAATACACTGCTGACAGACGAATAATCCTGAGTATCTAACACGACTTGCACTAAGTATTAACTTGCTACCTTCCGGTAAGATGGCAGTTTGAAGCGATTACTCGGTTCTTGCCCATCTTCACTGTATTTGGAAAGGGAAAGGCTGAGCAGCAGCAATCCAGCAACACCAGTAGTATGAGCAAACAGGACTCTTACCACCTGGCTACCATCGTACATAATTTTTAAAAAATGTCTTAATTTGGGCTTCTTATTCAACTAGTGTGGTTATGTTAAAGGGTTACATAAAAACATACACTTAGCCAAAGAAATAACCTTGATCTAGCAACTTTTTTTTGCTTAAAATACAGGAAAATGCCTTTAACAAAGAACAGTTACTTGAACTGTATCTGTTCAGCAAAAGTTTGCTGGTTTGTTGTGGATTTTTTTTTTTTAAAGTCACAACATTGAAATGATAGTGAGTTTAACACTTTGCAAATGCTTTTAAGTCTGAATACTTCAGACCTGAAGTAAGTCTTCCCTTAGGGATTTAATGTATTTAATTATCTCTGAAGTTTTATCCATCATAATAGCTTAGTGAAATCATTGCTCTTGAACAGAACAAAGGGAAGCCAAACATATAAATCAATATTTGATTTTTTAAAGTTATTTACTGGAGTAACGCACGACAGACACTGAAACAGTAAAAGAATTCCCGATAATTATTTTTCCTACAGATAATGAACAAAACTGTTTTTTAAAACAATATTCAAGGGTGATTACTCCAGAGAGATGGAAATGTACTCAGCAGCACGGTGGGAGAGACAGAAAGATGAACAAAGGAGATTTCTAATTACTTTTGCATTAGTACCAGCCACTGGGTCAGGTAGACCTTTAGTGGTCACAGCTTTATATAAAGTGATCTTGAACTCGCCTCAAGTCACAAAAGACTAGCACAAAAAGCTAGGGCAGCTAAACTGTTCTGTAAGTATCGTTCCACTAGAAACTTCATACTTCTGGTTTTCTTTGTGGTCGCCTACTTACTAATGTGGTAATGAGTTTTGAAAGGGCACAGGGAGACCAGCTGTTTTCCAGTTCTACTCCTTCAACCACTCGTAGCCATCCATCACCAAGATGCACAAAACCGTAGATCCCAACACATTCAGAGTCTGAAACTACCTTGGGAGTCAGTTCTCACTTTTTAACAAAAGTAGGGGGGGTGTGTCCTATTATTGTCCCCCTATCACAATAGGAGAAAAAGGCTGAAGGAAAAAAAAAGAGCAGATGACCAACCCCTTTCTAAAACTTTATTGTGGTCTGGAGCCAACCTTGCATGGCCCAGTCCTACGCCCTCTACCTCCTACTCTCCTAGTCAAATCTCCGATCCCTCTCCAAGCCAAGATCCCAGCCCAAGTTTCTGTCTTTTCTGCTTCTCCACTGCCCTTTGCCCACACCCTGCGACGCATACGTACAGCCAGGGGCTCATCCTCTGTGTGCCCTATGGCCTGAACATCATGAAACTTGTAACCTTTACCCGTGACCTTCCCAGCTGCAGCCTGCTTCTCCTCTCCCCTGAAAAACAACCTGTGTGTCCCTACCCTTCCCCTCCACTTTATGAGACTTCTTGTGACCCTGCTTGACCTCTCTCTGGCCTGACGTAGCGTGTCACCTCCTGACATTTCAGGTAACATCAAACAGGAGAGGGCTGGGGCGGGCTAAGCTGCAACTTGCGGTCTGCAATTCATCCACCTCTCCCTTACGTAAATAAAACGTGTGAGGATGGCTAAATTCAGCCAACATATTCTTTTTTGCATTCCAATTTAGCCTACAGACACTGCATCACATCTCATTAAGAATACACCACAACATCCACAACTTCTATGGCATTTGAATGCAAACCGTGAGCTGTAAACCCACGTGGTATTTCAGGGATTACAGAAAAGTTGCAGAACATGTTGATTTACTTCTTAGTTATATTTCCTATCATATTATTAAATACACAATCTACAAGGGACACAATTGGAATTATTTTCCAACCAAGCATTTAAAAAAAAAAAGGATTAATTCTCAAGTACGTTAATCAGTGCTTTGCCTTCTGGCATTAATTCCTTGTTCCCCACCACTGAGTGGTGTGAGTGCTGCCTCTGAAGCTGAGAGCTGAAGCACCAGTTGGAAAGGAAACGATTATACGAGCATTACCATGCTGACATGCCATCATTGGAGTCAATACTGGCATGAAAGTGAAGAATAAGAACCCGAATTCTGACTAAATCTTGCATCCCTCCTGCAACACCTGCCATTCATGTGTTCTCCCTCCAGGATTTGACACACTCTGAGATTAGCAGGGCCACACTCTGTTTGGAGACAAAAAGGCATTGCCACTCCTCTGATATGGAAATTCAAAGCATTTCCTAGGATTATCAACTCCCAAAATTTCCTAGCCCATGTATTTTTATTTTTTTTTGTCCATGTAGGGCATGGTCTGTCTCTCATCTCCTGTTATACGGCAAAAGATTCAAAGACAAACGCATTACCCCACAAATATAAGGGAAAATTCAGAAGAGTGAATATCTGATAGAAATTAGCAATCGGTACTTTATTCTGCTGGATATTGCTGTTACTGACAGTGGAACAAGAGCTTTCTAAGAGGAGATCCATACAAAGTCCCAATTTACAAAGAAGGATATTGAGGCATATGGAAGAACACAAAGGGAACCAGGACTCCTTGGGGAACAGGATCCAAATGTCCAGGTCATTAAATCTCTGCTCCATATCATGCATTTGGTGAACACCATGGCCAATAACAAATGGTAAATATCTACTTCAGATACGCATTGGGAAACATCCTGATCCGCATTCTTGTTATTTACTGGGAAGAAGATGCAGTGAAGGACCATAAAACTGCGTGGCATCTTGAAGAATCAATTCCAGACAAAAGTTGGAAGAAGTAGAAACATAAGCACAAACCATCCAAGAAACAGGACGCAGCGTACGTTTACCACCGACACCTGGAGACACAATCAACCCAAGTAAAATCAATTATCCCAACCAGATTGTTAGAAAGTGAGATACTGGGCTGTTTTGGTTTGCTTGTTTAAAAGGCAGCCCTGCAGCAATTAGATACCAATCACGTCACCACCACAAAGTTACACACAGGAAAGGAGCTACAGTCCAACATATGCACCCCGGGTTTCTTTAATCCTTTTTCCTTTCAGGCAAATTCCAGACTGTTTCCACCTGCCTGCTGTATCCTTGCTGATCAATTATCCTCTTGAACTGGAAGTGAACCTGCCGCAAAGGGTTAAGGTCACTGCATGGGAAACAAGATGTATAAAACTCTCCTGAGAAGAGAGAACAGTGGGGATAATAGTAACATCCAGCTTAGCAGGTGTCTATCATGGACTATTTGTTTTGCTCTGTTAAATAAAAGGATCATATTGTAGTGAAGTGTAAATACTATGGTAGTTTTAAAAAAAGATCGAGGTGTGACTTTACAGAGACAACATTTAACTGGCCTTAAAAATATCAAGAAGGGTGTGATGAGCACAATACCTTCCTGAGGCATCACCTTGTGGATTTACAGCAATTAGGGGAACACAATGGCTGCCTCACAAAAGATATCCTCATTCTTTGGCAGGCGTATGAACAGCCTGGAAATGTGAAGATCTTTTGGCTTGGACCCTCAGGGAGAACTTGGAGGACACCAGGAGAGGTAAAGCTCACCAAGCTGAGCTTCAACTGTCCCGACATGGAACTGCAAGTGGCACCGGTCACTCCTTGAGAATCATTCTCCACTTGGCTGGTTCACTAACAGTGTCAGGAAAAGGGTCATTTAGTAATAATCTTTCCAGGTCCCTTCCAACCCCTGTGATTCTATAGCAATGGTTATACTGGGACACTGGTGCTCTGCAAACAGCGTCCAGAATGACCTGCCTTACAGAGCTCACCCAACTTCCTTTGAAACACAAAATTTTTCCGTCCCTGCCAACCAGGACCCTCTGACTGTTTTTCTCTATGACCCACTCCTCTGCAAAAGTCTGGGGTATACAGGTTAGGACACTGCACAGCTGATACCGTTCAAAGCTTTGCATGCTGTATCACGTATTCAGATTCTCTTCTCTGACTTAAATTTTACAGTATGATTGATCTCTTTTGTCCTCCTCCTTTTTTTGTTGTTGTTGTGTTGGGGTTTTTTTGTTTGTTTTCCAGAAAAATATTTAGCTCATGTTTTTGCCACAGCACTTAGTTTTCAAGAATTCCATCAGCGGAATTTGTGAGGATTATCTCGATCTGGAAAAAGATTCCCCCCTTCCTTCATTCATACCTCGGGCAGGTATTAACAAGCCACGGTATTTAATGAATGTCGGAGAACGAATCTCAGCAGCGTGCTGATAGAGTACCGACGTGCAGCGGTGACATGTGTTACCTGCTGGGCCAGACTGATGGGCCGTACGATTACGCCTGCCATCCTCGACCAACCCAACCGAGGCTGAAGACAACGGCAACAGCAAATTTTAACACTCGTGATCTCATGAGAAAACGACCCTGCTGGTTTCACAACAAAGCACCAACAAGTATTTGCACTGTCCTAGCTATAAACCAAAAAAAGCCTTTTCAACAGGTGTGATTAATTCTGCTGCTTTTGCAGTATTGCCAACCCCTCACGCTTTCAAAAGTCATGAGTCAATCCCCAAGAGCTCATCAGATAGCTTTATAAGGGATCTCTCTCTTTATATGTAAACAGAGGTGTATATATATATAAGCATATATATGGATTACTATTTGCCTTTGGGATATCGAATCTTGAAGAATGAGGATTCATTTTCGAATTTTCAGGCTTTATGTTAAGAGGACTCAAGTAGATACTTTTATAAGCAGAAGAAATTATTACATGAAAGAATAGATTCAGGAAATAATCCAACTTTAAAACAGAAAACAGTATGTTCTGTAGTATAATAGGATTTGGCAAAACCGTTAAAGACACTATCAATTCAAATTAATGACCTTTGGGACAGCGTTTCTGGATGGCAGATTTTAAGGGGCAGCTTCAGAAGTTCTGGCATTCAGTGGCAAGATGACGGCTGAGATTATTTGGACAGGATATGAAACTACCTTGTCAGTCTGAAACTACAGTTTCAAAAATCCACTGGATTATAATTATGGTTTAAATTATTATAAATTATAATTAAAATATAGCAATTCTAAGACAAGGGTTAAATATAAATGACAAATTCAAATAATGGGATGATTGTGAACTGAGTAAAACATGTCTGTTTCATTTTCTTAACCAAGGTTAGGATGACCAATTTGCTCTTATGAGCAGCTTGCTTAGTATGGACTCTAAACAAAGACTACTCTAATGAAAGGGCATCTGACCATCTTTAGTATTAAATTAGTAAGTTAAAAGCCTTAGAGAATAGAATTGTCATCACAGAATCATCGAATGTGTTGGGCTGGAAAAGACCTTCAAAGGTGATCTAGTCTTACCCCCCTGCAGTGAGCAGGGACATTTTTCACTAGATCAGGTTGCTCAGAGCCCCATCCAACCTGACCTTGGGCTGCCTCCAGGGATGGGACATCAACCACCTCCCTGGGCAACCTGTGCCAGGGTTTCACTACCCTCAGAGCAAACAATTTCCTTTTAACATCTAATCTAAACACTCTACTTTAAAACCATTGCCCCTCTGCCTATGGGCTATGTGCCCTTGTAAGCAGTCCCTCCCCAGCTTTCTTTTGCAGGTCCCCTCGTCACAACTTGTTCAAGAAGATCTTGCCCTTAACAAAGCAGTAATCAGACTGGAAACTTCCTAAAGTCAGACCCTCTGGAGGTACGGAATACCTCCTCAATTTGGTTACGACAAAAATATGGTACTCGAACCAGTTTCTAAAGAAATTTTAATTTTAAATTTTTCCATTAACCATAGAGTTAATGTAATCCTGAAGCCTAACTCAGATACCCTTGAAGTCCCGGGAAGTCTTTACTCATTTGAGTCACATCCCCACTTGTGTCAGACAGACAGTACCCAGGAGGACCATCCACCAGTTTCTGAAGTGTTAGTACAGATAGATCTGCCGCACTGTGTGTTTAATTTGAATTGTTATTCTTTTCCAAGAAAGGACAGCACAGTTTTTCACTGGGTTATTGCATCATCAGCAACACACTTGTGTGTCGGTGGTTACAATCTCTAACCTGTGTGAAGCGGCCAAAATTACTGCTCAAAGTGAGACACGGAGGTCATCAAGTGACAGCCCCGGAGAACTGAGTCACCCTTTGAGCCGTGCCTAAAGCGAAGTCGGAATTGGAAGTTGCCACCTTTATCTCATAAGACTTTAGCCTCTTGCTAAAGAGGCTGAGATTCTAGAGGACACATGGTTGCATTAAAATGAATTAATGCGTTTGAATATATTTTTTTTTACACTTGCTAAGGTGCAGTAAATGCCCCATTGATTCTCTTCAGCAGCAGAAAGGTGTTAATTTTGCAGAGGTGCCAATGGAATTTACACTTGGAACATGAATTAGAGTCTCCCAGTTTGAACAACCTATCCAATAACTTTGGATTTTTGAGGTACTGAGTGCTCTTACATTCGATATTGTCTCCCTTTTCAACATGCACTGAGGGCACTCAGTATCCTTTCCAACTTCATTTGACGTCTTACAAAATCCAGAAGATATTGTTCAGATCCATGTAGTTCAGCACACTGACACGCTGAAAAGTAATTCAGGTGCTGCTTTTGCCTTTTTTTTCCCCCCTCTCTATCTGTGTTAAACATGTTTCATTTTTCTTAGGGCCAAAGAGATTCAGGGCCACATTTGCACAGGAGATGCAGGGATTTCCTATGCCAGTCGTGCATAATAAAGATTCTGGCACTAGAGAGTGCAACTCCCACACCACTGCTATATTTATCTAAAACAAGCACAGGCAGATTGTAGAGACAACAAGCTGTGATAACAGAACGTTATGAATGTGCAATTCAGCTTCCAAGTGTTTGGAAGCGTTCTCCTACAGTATCTCGGCGGCTCTGCTAGAAATGTTGCTTTTTGGATTCATGGGATCGATCCTCCATGTCAAATTTTGCAGCGTCATACGCAGCCAAACAAAAGGGAACAAAGAAAATTAAATAATCAACCCAGTTAGGGAAAAAAAGAAAAATTAAAAAGAATCACAATTGTTAACTGGGAATAGCGCTGTGAAACTCAAAGAGCAACACCACGGGCTCCTTTGCAGACACATCAGAGAAAGAGCTTTCCATAAAGACAGAAGAGGAAGGGGAAACAAATTCACACAGGTTTATGAGATAGTAGTTGGGTATAAGTACCAGCCCCCCGGAACATCAATTCCATATGCATGCTGCCGTTTTTTAAAAAAAAAGCACAGAACTGCCAGTCTGTATTAACCGTTGTCCACTACCGTGTAGGAGTAAAAATAGGGAGTAGCCTAGAAATACCGGGCTCGGTGACTGCAGAGAGTTGGTTATTCTCCTAATTTTTCCTTGAAGAGGATAGAGTGATTTATTTGCCCTTGTGTTTTTGTGTTTGCTAGTGAAATCCCTAGATTTATACATTAGGATGACACACGAGAGGTTCGCATTTTGATACGATTTATCAGAACAGATGAAGCAATCGATGCCATGAGCGGCAGACCTAATGCAGCTTGATTGCCCCCTGATTGCTGGTTCAGGGTTGGATTCTCTGCAGTAGCAAAACACAAAACTTTTTGCGCAGCTGGGACATTCACAATGCTTTTCAGCTATCTCTCTAATCAGAGTTCACCCTCTCTTCCAATACTGGTAAAGCCTCTTAAATTAGACTAGATATTTTTATGAAACCTGAAGGAACTTTGAAAGTATTGGTCCTTGACCAAATCCAGCTGGAAGTGAATTCAGTATCAGAGACTATTAGGCCAATCCCACTAGATCCTTAGAAAATAAGCTAAGAAGATAAAGGCTGAAGAAATGAGGAAAATGACAACAAAAAGTCTCTCTCAGCTATTAAACCTAACAGTCTATAGGCAGTTTAATTGCTTACTCTGTTTTTCAGTATTGAGCATATGCTGTTGTAATCATCAAGTAAAGACAGGGTTTAGGTATGCAAGATAAGTTTGTGGATAATGTGAAAGAAAAAAAATGTTGAGGCATACTATACCCTGAGTATTTACATTCCTGTTTTTATAATTATCTTAATTAAAGAGTAATTATTTCGCTTACAGATAGGCTTATCTCTAACATGAAACTACCTGTCTACGATAATAAAAATTTAAAAACATCAAAATTGCACTTTTTACTGTCTTTAATAGCTGTTCTGTACTTTAAATGCTGTCTTCACCACAAGGAAAATACATTGTTACACTCGCTTGGTATTCACAGTTTGTAAAAGCAGTCAGGTCGCTAATAAAGGAAGAAGGACTTCCAGAAGCACGTAATTAGCTGGCTAACAAAAATTTATTTCACAGAAGGTTGAAAGCATAAGACAAAAACCAAACTGCTAACATGGGGTTAGCCACGAAAATGTAAGACTAGCCAAAACGAGGACTCGTGGTCAAAACTAGGTGAGCTTCCTTCTGCTGGGTGTCCTTCCGTGTCTCCAGTTTGTGCCTGGGGAAAGTACCCAGACTTCACCTGGGAGATCATAGAACACGTTGGGTTGGAAGGGACCCTTGAGATGCTGGGATGCTGAGCCAGGTGCAGGGTGCTCCTGCAGATGATTTTTGCTCTCAAGCCAGGATATCATCAAGTTATCTTTTTGGCTGGCACCTGTGCTCCAGATTCCATTTACTAGGCAGAACTAGATCTCAGACGATCCTTTGTCCCGCGACAAAGGAGTGTTTCTGTTTGTAGATAGTCAATACCAGGCGAGTAAGATTATAGGATACACGTATTTTCACTCAGAATGATCTGTCTTCGAGCGACTTGACGCCTCACTTGCATTAAGCCCGAGATCAAAGTGGGACAAAACAGAGGAACAATCTCATGGAGGTTGCCGGGTTACTATTCCGTGTGGAGAACCGTCAGGAAAGTAGGTGGGGTTTTAAAACGGGTCAGTTCACAAAACTTAACTCACATATTTTAAATACTGCCTGGAACAGAATTTCTGCAAGATCTTACAAAGATGCCAGTAGTCACAATCAGCCTTACTTACTGCTCACTGGGATCGATAGAAACGCTCGCCGATAGAACCATCTTTGTTTCTATGTATTGTTTAAATAGATGTTATTTAACTCATCACCTGAGGCACCTTCTAACCCCACTCATTTTCGCAGTCTAGACAAAGCTTTTCTTTTTTATTTTTTCTTTTTTTTTTTCTTTTTAAAATATAGCTAAATGATGTGCTCATTACCCAAATGTTTTACTGCTTCGCTGAGCCCAAGGTTATTTCTACTTCAATCAGAATAACATGGTAGCAAGTACGGAAGCTGGACTAACAGAGCTGTCCTTGTGGGCACCAGCTGTTTCGTTACTTGCTAGGAAGATGGTGAGGCACTACATAAGACTATCAACAGCTTTCTAGTTTCTACTCAGTGTTGTAGATTGTAGACCCACTGGCATCTACTGTTTTGTATAGAATTATAAAGGTTGGAAAAGACCTCTGAGATCATCAAGTCCAACTGTCAATCCAACACCACCACGACCATTAAACCATGTCACAATGGAACGCACTGCATCTGTGGCATTAAAACAAGACGAAGAAGAAGCCAAAGAGCACAATAAGAATTGTGGTACAAAGCAAGACGCAGGGGACTGGCCTTTCCTCTCCACAGAGTACAAAACACAGCACTGCATTAGTGGCACTTCACTTGTCTAAAACATGCTCTCTGAATGCTAACTCTCTTCACCTCCACTGCTCCTGCCTGTTCCACCACGAGGACTTTTAAGTTTAGGACATACTCTTCAAAGGCTGTTCTTTCTATGGGTCATTCGTGAGGTGGGGATCAATAACATACCTTTTGGATATTCATTTATACTAGCGGCCGACTCACTGCAGCAATATGAACATTGGCTAATTATGTGTCATTTCATGTTACCAGACTGTTTGAGAGGGCTAGCAAGGTTTTACTCACTGCTCTTAATCATGTCACTGCTACTGAGCAGAACATACCTCCTTTAAAAAAAAAATAAAATGTCCCAAAACACAAACATCACCAGCAACAGACCAAAACAACCTAGAAAACACCCTCCAACAACCCCCAAAGATCACTTCAACACAGTATTTAAATCTTTTTACTTTTAAATAACTGGAACAATAAGACAGCAAATCTACCAAATACGTGAAGACCATGGAGTTCCTCCCGCTGTATAGGAACAATCCCATCGAAGACATGAAAAGGTCAATATTTAAGGCAGATAACCAATAGTGCTTTACTCAGGCGAACAGAGAAATTGATTTATCCAACTTAGGTGTTTTCCCAAAGTAAAGTGAATTTCTAAATGAGATAGCTGTTTTGCCATAGAACCCGAGCACTCAAGGAGGCTCACTCCATCAGACTCACCAAAAGAATTTGCTGAATACTGGCAAAAAGTTTTGGTGTCTGCTAGAACTGGAGTTTTCCTCTAATGATTTGTGGCAAAATTTCACATTTGTGCCTTAATCACAAGGACTAGAAACAGAGCGGCAGAATATTCAAAACAAATGTCCCATGTGCATAAATCCCGGCAACGCACAAAGTCCCAACTTGAAAAGAGATTTCCTTTGTCTCTATTCTGCCCTCCAGCGGTTTAGGAGCGGGACAGGTGAAGACACATCAAACCAAAAAGCACCAACAGAAAAATAGTTGCTTATTCCTCTGTTTAGCTGAAGTACTGACGGGTGTGAGAAACAAGAGAAGTCAGATGCTGAAAATATTGTATTATTAAGAGGAGAATAAAATAAGATCCTTTTTTGTCTGATAAAGTAGTAAACTCCAAATAAAACTAAAGTTCCCAAGACAACTGTTTCTCAACCCTGTTGAAGCACATTAAGAAGTAAAACCATTTCACAAGTAAAATTTCTGAAGTCTCATGTAGAAGACAGATTTAATGGAATCTTTCTGAATTATATCAGAAAGATATGTATATATGTATATATATATGTATATACCAATACAGTAAATTAACTGTTGATGCCAAAGGAAGTACAGCATTTGGTCCTGGCTTATTCTATAAACCACAACTTTTATTTTATTTATTTATTCTCAGCTAAATCCTTCCAAATGACTGTAAAAGTGCATTTTCCCAAAGCAACTGTGTCTTGCAATTTAGATTAGGGAGGGTGCTTGGTGTTACTTGCTAGGGCATCACAATCCATGAAACAGATGAGAAGAGGGCTGGAGTTACGCACATGGTGCATGCCCAGTAAAAATACTTCAAAAGCGTTACTGACGCATTTTTACTTGGAATAAAAATTCAGCTTTTTGACCTCTTGAAACTGCTGGTTTCACTTACAAGGGATATGGCTTGGGGTGGGGGGGAAATAAAAAAAAAAAAAAGAGAGTTCAGATTTTTAACCAGGTGCAGATTTTTTCATTGCCAGCGTGACAGCCTGTGCCTGACCGATGTCGCTGCGCAGTGTGGTGCCTGCCCGGTGGATTTTATGCTGTGAAGAGAGGGATGGCAAATCCTATGGTTGGCAGAAGAGATAAGGAGGATGAGTGAAAGAAGCT
>NW_009713055.1:35475-36846 GCF_000703405.1 Apaloderma vittatum | reverse complement strand
TGAACCCTGCCCTGCCACTGGCTTCCCCCCAGCTCACCCTTAGCCTGCCCGACTGCTGCCACGTAAGACCATACAGAGCCAAGATGTGTTTGTTCTCTCTTAGGCTACTCCACCTGATAGAGCTGGGGTTTACTCAGGATTTCTTCCATCCCTTCCAGCTGCCGTTTTTCAACCTGTGGTTTGACCTCCTGATGTATTTTTTCCCCCTGCAGCAATGTTCTAATTCCACCTTCTTACGACCCTGTCCGTTTTGTGTCCATCTGTGTCACACACACACACTCCGCCCCGTGTCTATACCCCCAGGTCTTGCACTACACATCTTCCCTTTCTCTGTGTGACTGGTCCTACTCGGTGCCATGTTCCCTACTCTTTCACGTCGAAATATTTCTTCAGCCAGTAACAGAGAGGTGCACAGAACCGCAGCCACAGCTAAAATGCCGGGAAACTGCTCAAAACTGCGGTAGGTTTTAAGACATTATAATAGCACGTTTCAGCATCAAATCAGGGAGGCAGAAGATTGTTTCCACAAAGCCATGGCTGAAGAACAGCCCTGTAGTCTCTTCTTTCCCCAATTCAGGCAATAGCTTACAAACACTGAGTTTTTAACACGATACCTCTTGGATTCTTTTTACATCACCCCTGGTTTTGAGCCCTTAAACTTTCTTGCAAACCAGGAAAGCCACTGCCTTCTGAGTGTAAGCTCTCACAGGGGTAGGAAATCCATTTGTTATGATCCTCAGAAAACAAAGATATCTACTGAGTTTCAGCTAGAGCTCTGATTTTTCTCACTAAGCTATGGGATGTTTGCATTTAAACAGCAAGCAGACTACTTTGCCATATAACTGTGCTCTAAGAGCTTATTACGAGCCTTAATCAGTTAGGGTGTTAAACCCAGAAATCTAGCACGGTATGGAGACTTTGCTCTTGCCCACAGCACCAGCTTAAAAATTAAAAACCATCTTCCCTTGGGCCCGGCATTAGTCTGTGTCATAAATCCATGAGTTGGTTTCTAAATGAGAGAGATAGGTAACTCAAAATACACTGACATTTTTTTTTAAACCTCTAAACCACATTTTCAAGTCCTTATGATGCCATGAAGTCTCCTCAAAATAACCAGTTTCTTAGGATAAAAAAATAAAAGTAGAAACACACGTGCAAAGAGAACAGTCCCTGTTAGCTTGTTCCTTGCCGTTAAGGATACGCCAAGAAGAGGTTTAAAAGAGGAAGAAAAACCAACCTGCATTTTTCTCTCAGTCACAGCAACTAAATGAACGGTAATTATTTCTCCATCAGTAGTATGGGGGCTTTGTTCTACTTTGACAAAGCCCAGGAGAGTGCCAGGTTTTTTCTGCAGAATAATGGGGGTGGAAG